>NC_044048.1:12287809-12307809 GCF_902167405.1 Gadus morhua | reverse complement strand
CCCATCTCTCCTTTTTCCTGTTTCTCCTCCTCCTCCTTATCCTCCTCCTCCTCCTTATCCTCCTCCTCCTCTTCCTCCTCCTCCTCCTCCTCCTCCTCCTCCTCCTCCTCCCTCGTTTCCCTCTCCTATTTCCCACTACCCCTACGCTTCATTTGGGCTATTTTCCTCCTCATTATCCTCCCTGCCTGTTCCTTATCTCATTGTTAGCCTGCCAACACACCACTCTTAGGGCCCTATTTTAACGGTCTGAAACGCAAGTGGGAAAGCGCAAAGCGCAAGTAGCTTTGTGGGCGGTTCTACGGCGCTATCGCTATTTTACAGGCGGATAAATGACGCTTGCGCCGCGGCGCAAGCGTCAAAAGGGTTGGTCTGAAGCAGCCTAATTACCCGTAGGTGTGGTTTGGGCGTAACGTGCAACAAACCAATGAGAGTGCCAGCTCCAATCCCCTTTAAGAGCCATGAGCGCATTTGAATCGGACGAGTTGATATTTTGACTGCGCGTCTGCAGTCTCCGATGAGACAGATGCACATGAATTTGCAAATGGCTTAGTTTATTGCCAAATAATGTGGCCTAATTCACACATGGAATAAGGGGTTTTCTTCCACAACTTCAGAAATACTGAGTCCTCAAATAAATTTCGGCAAAGAAAACGTATGATAGGCTATAACATATGATATGCGGCAACTGTGGTTCTATTTAATGATATAGCCTACGCAATACATTATAAACATTGTTTCTTATCAGTATTGTATGCTATCCTAATATGCATGTGTCCCCGCGGTAATAGACATTGCCATTGATTGTATTATGCGTTACGTGTTTAGTTTGCCCAAGTGAAGGAGTTCAAGTACCTCGGGGTCTTGTTCGCGAGTGAGGGAACTATGGAGCGTGAGATTGGCCGGAGAATCGGAGCAGCGGGGGCGGTATTGCGTTCGCTTTACCGCACCGTTGTTACGAAAGGAGAGCTGAGCCGCAAGGCAAAGCTCTCGATCTACCGGTCTATCTTCGTTCCTATCCTCACCTATGGTCATGAGGGTTGGTTGATGACCGAAAGGACGAGATCGCGGGTACAAGCGGCCGAGATGAGTTTTCTCAGAAGGGTGGCTGGCGTCTCCCTTAGGGATAGGGTGAGAAGCTCAGCCATCCGTGAGGAACTCGGATTAGAGCCGCTGCTCCTTTACTTAGAAAGGAGTCAGCTGAGGTGGTTCGGGCATCTGGTAACGATGCCCACTGGGCGCCTTCCTTGGGAGGTGTTTCAGGCACGTCCAGTGGGGAGGAGACCTCGGGGAAGACCCAGGACTAGGTGGAGAGATTATATCTCAACACTGGCTTGGGAACGCCTCGGGATCCCCCCGTCAGAGCTGGTCAATGTGGCCCGGGAAAGGGAAGTCTGGGGCCCCCTGCTTGAGCTGCTCCCCCCGCGACCCGACCCCCGATAAGCGGACGAAGATGAGATGATGATGAGAGTGTTTAGTTTGCGTGTGTTTAAACAGAGCACACACGCGCGCCCGCATTCATTAATTATTTTTAACACTCACTCGCGGTAAAACAATGTTTTTCACGATCAAATAGGCCTACTCATCAATCCTAAAAGTTATGGGCATGTAGGCCTACACGATGTCTGTGTCAAGAAAATATGTGTTTGCTGTACGGTGTTTGCAGATGCATTGATTAAAAAGTAGCCTACAACTTATTACCGCTGCATCAGCTGTTCTTTCCCAAATAATTTACCAAGAATGTGAGGCTAGGTAGATGAGAGAAGCAAAGTGTATGCGCGAGGTGCACAAGCAATCCGTATGCATCGCATGCGCATGTATGCTTGCGCCCTTAAAATAGCATCTGAACAACGCGCCACTGACTTTAAACCAGGTATTTCCTGGTCAGTAGCGCAATGGTATTCAGAGACGGCAAAATACCGTTTGCGCCAGAACACGCCTCCTCCTTCCGCCGAACCGCCCCTTGGGGCGCAAGATCATTCCCTAATTTACCGGCGAGTGGCGCAGGTGGCAAAAGAGCGCTCTGCGCCAGTTGTAAACTAGCAACGACACATTCGCCAGTGACTAAGTCACTTGCGCCGGATGCAAGATAGGGCCCTTAGTGTCTTACACACCACACACACATACACAGACACACTCACGCCCACTCACGCACCTGTAATCATGTAGAAACACAGACAGGCACACAACAGAGAGGAATACAGAGAGAAAAATAAGGAGAGAAAGTTAGAGATCCAGCAGTCCCATGCAGATTGATTGCCGGTGTCTCTCTGGGTTAAGTGTGGGCCCTCGGATGCTAACCACTCTCCGCCGCTGGCTCGACTCTAATCGTCTTACATTAGCCGCTGCTTGTTTATGGATGTCACGACCACTGGCCCGCACACCCATCATCCAATGTGCTCGCATCCGCACCAGTCAGACGTGTTGGTCTGCTGCCGACCCAGAGGAGAGTGGAGGAGGGTACTCCCTCAGGCGCTAATGGGGATCTGAACACTCCGGCTTTTCTCGGTCCGCCTTTGCCCTCACATCCCTTCCGTCGCTCCTTTTCACGTCCTGTGCTTCTGTGTGTCCGTCGCTCTCCTTCGGCTGGCCAGCGCTCCTGAGAGGAGGGCCGATATCCATCATTGTCTTCCAGGCGCGTTGTTGAATACACACTTTAGACCGGTAGGGGATGGATCCCTGCCCCGCTTATAATGAGAAAACCACTGATACAGAAAGGGCCAGGACTGGGGTGTTGGGGGGCGTGGGGTCCGTCCCTCTTTGTGTCCCTCTCTTTTGTTCTGTTTTTCTTTCTGTCTTGTTTCAGTCTTCTTTGTGTCCCCCTTCTTCTCTGTTTCTCTCTCTGTCTCGACTTGGGCCAGCCCATTGATAACCGACGAAACCAAAATTGGGTGACGAATGCGTGGAATGATCACAGAGTGTGCGTGGGCGTGGGCATGCGTGCACGAGTGTGCGTGTGCGTGCACATACATATGGTTGTGTGAGTGTGTGTATGTGTGTGTGTGTGTGTGTGTGTGTGCGTGCGTGTGCTTGTACGTGGGCTTGTGTGCCTGTGTGTGTCTGTTCATGCGTATGTGAGTGTGCGTGTGTGTACGTGCTTGTGTGTGTGTCGTGTGTGCGTGCGAGTGTGTTCATGCGTATGTGTGTGTGTGTGTGTGTGTGTGTGTGTGTGTGTGCGACATGCAGATACATTTGACAAGCTCTGTAAGCCGGAGCAGCTCCAGAGGAGAAAAGGGCAGCCCACCCACCGAGTCGTGCTGCCGGCTGCAGTCATCCTGCTGGCCTATCAGCACCCGCCAGATCCCCCCTGCTTCCTGATATCACAATGGGATTGTTTTGGTTCCTGCAACATTTTTCCACAGATGCTTCGCTATTTTCCAGTGTAACACTGATACGCCAACGTTTTGGTGGGATCAGTTGGCCCCCACGCCCCACTCAGTGTAGGAATCGCTCTCTCTGTTCGCCGCCCAATTTGGTGTTCTCTCCTGTTTGTCACGCCTGGTATTGCTTTGTATTAGGGGCCCGGGCTCTATGGCTTCTGCAGATATTGACAGTTTCTAAGGCTCAGTGAACCTGTACCTTTCACCTAGAGATGCGAGACGTTTTGTTCACACGCACACTCACTCTCTCTCTCTCTCTCGGGGCCCCGACCCTCCATTGGCACCTCCTGTCTCTGTCTCTAGCTCTGTTTCTCTCTCTCTCTCTCTCTCTCTCTCTCTCTCTCTCTCTCTCTCTCTCTCTCTCTCTCTCTTCAGATATATACATTGTCAGACAGGCATTCCCTCTGGCCGTATCCCTAAACTCTGTTATCCTCTTTACTGGAGGCAGGGCAGTGCTGGCCGTGCCTCTCCCTACCTGACGGCCCTGAGCGGCTCTATATTCTTTGGGAGGGAGAATAAACAGAAGGTTTGGAGCGCCCGGTCGATGGAGCGCGTGCAGTGAAGGTCACCTTTGTGGCTGAGTGATAAAAAAAGGCTTATTTTGACAGCTGGCCAACTTTCCACGTTCCATGCCCCCCCCTCCCCAACACAACACACACACACCCACACACACACGCACAATGATGAGATGACAAAGATATTTAATAGAGGATGTGTGTGTTCAGGTGTTTGCACAATGTCATGAGCCATTGCATCCCACCCTCCCCCCCTACATATCACCCCCCATTTAGTTGAGTTGTACACTGTGTTTTCCACTTATCCTTTCTGTGTTTTTGTCGTTTGTTCTGCCATTGTCATGATTATTTGTGTCGTCATTTTTTGTGTTGTTTCATCCTTTGTTTTCAGTTGATTTTATTGGTGGATTTGATCCATTCCCACTCTACCATGTCAATGAGAAACCCTCCCATCTCCTGCTAAAGCCCATGTATCCGTAAGTATGGCTGTGCACTGCAGAGTGCGCTGCATGCAGTGCTTGGTGTTTCATCATGGGAATATTGTAGTCCATCATGCTGTTAGCAGTTCTAGTGTTCCGTTGTCCAATGTGCACATGCACGTTTCCTTTCATTTTAATGTGGACACAATTGCACTTTAAGCTAACACTTGCTGACGGTAATGTTAAACTTTGTAACTGTCCAAATTTGGCAGTGCAGGAGCTTAATCGTTGTTGGGGGAGTATAAATGTGTGGGTCTATGTCCCTATGGGCCCTTAGGCTTATATGTATAGCTCTGCTCCGATGACTGCAGTGTGATCTATTTGCCTATCCCTCACACAGTTTCATCACATTCTCGACATTAATAGCAAAACTACACAGCTCTGTTCAAAATTGGATCAATCAATTAAGTACCATGGGGAATTTATTATGCCTGGGATGTAATATATTAATTCTGTTCCAACATGGAAATGAGTGTATAATTAGCCTCTTGACAGATTAATCAGCATTGTCTTGGGTGAGCGAGAGAGGAAAGGGGGTGTGTGTGTATTTCTTTTATGCGTATGTGTATTTAGGATTTTTTGTGTGTGTGGGTGTGAGCAAGAGTGTGTGTGTATGTGCGTCTGTATTTATTATTGCATTTCCGTGTGTTTGTGTGTGTGTGCGTGTGTATTTATGTATGTGTGTGTCTCTCTTTGTGTGTGTGTGTGTGTGTGTGTGTGTGTGTGTGCTTGTTTGTGTTTGTGTGTATCTAAATGCATGTGTGTATCACCAGTCCCACATTAACCCGGGCTGTACTGTTTTCTCTTCTCTCCAGGTCTACGTAAATAGGAGGGGAGGTGACAAGACAGAGCCCCACCCTGAGTGGCTCTCCGTGACCCCAAACCTCTGCCGGATGCCTCAGACCTGGACACACAAATTCTCCTCTATCTCTACGCTTCATCTACCCTCTCACTGTCCTACTTCAGACATGTTATTCCATTGACATGTTATACCGCCTCCAAACACACATGCTTCCTGGCATCGGCTTCATTTTGTTCAGCGCGGGGGGGGGGGGGCTATGGTGATGATGATGGTGGCGGCAGCGGCGGTGATGATGGCGATGGTGGATGTGCTGATTGAGAGGAATTAATGTATAACAGAGGCTCATACTGTGCACTTAGAAAAGTATCAATCTCTTTTAATATATTTTTTGTCCTTTGATTTTGAATGCAGATGTCAAATTGCTGTGAACCGCCATTATGGTTCATTACTTTGAAGAACGCAACTCTGCATTGGGAACGTGGGCAGCATCTCGATCTATGGGGGAAATGCAGCGTGCATGTGTGATCAGGCTGCGGGCGACCTTCCCCGGTCTGCGGCTCCCCTGTCCCTAGAAGGCTGTGGTGGGATTTGAAAGGGGTTTGCTGGTTCGGGATTCTCATGGTGGTCGGATGGCCGAATTACAGTGGCGTCTGTGGAGGGAGCCATTGTATTGCACGTCCGCCTGTTTACTTTAGACTTTAGGCCAGGGACTCTATGCAGAATCACGCAGGCCCGTCCAGGAAGAGAGAGAGACACAAACAAGGGGGAGAAGAGAGCTATAAAGAGAGACAGAAGGGACAGGGCTCCTGTCAAAAATAGAATAGTGTAATTATGAATCGGGCTTGTATCAAAAAAGAGCTTGGAATAGAGAATAGGGTGCAGTTTCAAAGACCATGGGATTCTTTATTTAAAAGAAAAGTATTACTATCACTGTCAATTTCCATTGTAACTACCAAGGGCCAGTTCAGTATTGCTCATTCTGCTCTTTCACAGTTTAGTTGTGTTAGATTGGAAGCCACACTCAGTTGATTGTGTCTGAGGGGTGATTTGTTTTGGTTGCTTCAAACTGCTGACAGACTCCAACGCTGACGGCGATGATTTTAACGCACACTCAAGAGCAGATTACACACCACCGTATTTGTCTGTGTGCTATAAAACAATATGACCGATAAATGGAAGGGGAAGGGTTTCCGAGAACAGCTACAGAGAAACACAAAGGAATGAACCATGTACACTTTTCACCCTAGATCCTCCTGTGCTATGGTCTCAACTGTAAAGATGTACTAGCATGTTTTTATATGGGTTTTGTATTTCTATGTATATGAAAAGAATGACAAATACATAACCATGATCTCCAATCATTCTAGTTGATTCATTCTGATACAGATAGCCTACTTAACCTAAAATGTTACGTGCAATCTGAACCTTAATTCAATGACTTTGCAACAGTACATTAAAGTCATTTAATTGATTGTTAATCAATGGTTAAATTAATATTAACCAGTTATTAGCACTTTCTTATCCTGGAGCTCTTCAAACCAACTGAACTAAAGGCAAAACTCCTGATGCCTTACGTTTGTTTGAATCACTACTGCCCTCTGTTGGTAAATGTGTTCATGTACAAGCTGAAGGGCGCCTGAGATTCTGCTACCGATTATCCATCATCTATCATCGTTCATTTTTGTAAAAAGCTTTTCTAAACTCAACAGTAAACTGTAGACGGTTGCGTGTGTTAAAGCATGTTTGTGTATGTATGCTGAGCTGGGTACGGCCTGTTTGATGCCGTTTGTGTTCCCATGCTATGTCTTAATTAAACAGTCCAGTGAAGCATTTGCTTTGAACACAAATTAGAGTTTAAAGATATTACGTTGTCCTATGTTTCAATTCAATATTTACTTCCAAAGGTAATGCGGTTGATGTTTACTTTCAAAAGCCAATCACAAAATGTTTGATTTTAATTCAACTATTTCAGTGGTTTTCCTGCATGCCATTTTGATCAAATCTGATACTCTTACCTTCTCTTATTTTTAGAGTGGCCATATGTTTGCCAGAAATAGGCAGACCAATAACTCTTTGTTAGGCTTAGTATGGGTCCCAATAAGAGGTAAGAAACTATGCCTACTACAGTGTAGCTATAGTGTGGACTGGGTTAACAAACGTCTACTGGTCTTCATATTATGACAGCATTAGTGTTATGCTTCTAAGGTCATTTTGTGAAAATATGAGTATCCAAGTGCAATAGAGCGTCTTTTCCGTACCCCTATAATTTATAATCTAGCCAAAACCTGCTATGTGTAGATTCAACAGGAGATAAAAGATTAGCATCATTGTATAGGAATAACAATTTCTGTGGATAGGAAGTGGAAGGAAATTGATATGTATTATTCTATACTTTTGTGATCACTGTAGCTTAAACCCGACGAGATCTTATGGTGTGATTCTAATCGTCAACAGCTGTGCGTTCGGTTCAACATGTAAATAGTCGTTTGTTAATAAAAAAACATGAACTTTTGACGATGTTTCCGAACTTTTATTCTGATCTATTTTCATTGTTTCTCGAAAAAATAAAGGTGTGTTAAAACAATTGATTCATAAAGATGGCATTATTTAAAATGTTATTCGTAATTGAATTACAATATCAACATAAACCTCAAGGCAAACAATGTAATGTCTGCAGCGTAAAAGACACTGCCTACATATCATATGGGGAGACACTCTGGTACAACACTTTTACACCAGTGCACTCTGTCGTAAAAAGGGTTTTGAACCCCCACTGCACTTCTAACACGGGGCTCGCTGGGCCAAAGGCCCGGCTCAGGACATGAACGCCCGGACACTGCCCCTGATGCTGGCTCTGCAGATGGGGCAGTGGCGCAGGCTGGTGGCGCAGTCGCTGCACACCACCAGGTGGCCGCAGGGGATGAAGACGATGGACACGGGCTTGTCCATGCACACCTTGCAGGTCCGCTCCTCCTGCAGCTGCCTCAGCAGCTCCTCGGGAGTGGGGTCCACAGCTGCTCAGCGCACGCACACACACACACACACACACACACACACACACACACACACAGGCACGCGCGCACAAGGACACACACACACACACACACACATAGGCACGCGCGCACAAGGACACACGCACACAAAAATTTAAGATAAATATGAATCATTGATTGATGATTTCAGATGATTTTGCCTAGTAAATGTATTCCTTGATGGATACAAAAGTATCCCTGGATTTTGAACTCTGACCTTTCTCTTTAATGGGAGCCCGGGTCCTCAGTGTTCCAGTGCTGGGGCCCTGGTGTACCTCTGGCTCTGGAAGGTCAAATGACACGAACGTAGTCAGCACGCACAGCATGATTAAATGATTGTTAATCATTTAATCATTTAATTTTAACTTTGTGCTGTGCATTTTTTATCCAAAGCAGCTTACAGAGATTTCGGAATCGTGCCATTTATTAGCATGTGAGGTTTGGCTCAATGGTGCCTACAGGTGAACCGCATCAACGGGGTTACCCAAAACATTGTGTCTGGGAGCCAAACCCCCTGGCCCCTAGACCGAGGCGCCTCCATAGGCCTTACCTCTGCTCTGCGGGTCTCTCTGTCGCTCCTCCCCCTCGGCCTGCAGCACATCCGTCACCAGGTCGGAGACGGAGGTGTAGTGCTGCCCACTCAGGAGGTACTTGGTCTGGACCAGGCTCTCCACCAGGCTGGCCTGGAAGCCCATGCGCAGCACGGTCTGCACCACGGGGGACAGCATGGCGGAAGAACCCCCCAGACCGGCCACCACGTCTGGGGGTTACGGACACAGACCAGAGCACAGGAGAGGGATCAGAGAGGCAGGCGAAATAAGTCGAGCCAACGCAATGCATACAGAAAATGGGGATTTGGATTTAATATCATTGCAGTTGTATAAATAGTATAAATCAATACTATAACGTTTTTACTATACACTTTCAGGTGTAAACGTTCTGTTATTTGGTGTATTAAGTTGAATGTGAAGATCAGTTAAGTATTGTTCTGGATCAATGCAATCAAAGGTATTAAAAGTATCTCCTTACCATTCCGTGAGCTGATGTCTCGAGATACAGGAGTCTGTGATCCACCCTGAAACATTTAAAACCAAATACTGAGCCAATTCAGAGTTGGACCAGTGTGTGTGTGTGTGTGTGTGTGAAGTTTTAAAGTGACGGATGATACACGGTTATAGCACAGGTCAGAGGTTAGAGGATGCATTCAGCAGGGATGAGAGTTATGCTGTTTCCTCACCACAGTCTCGCTGTGATGAAAGTGAGAGTCCTGGATGGTGCTGACGTAACCCTGCCCTCTGGACCGTAGCAGGAACTCACATCTGTCAGACACACCACATATCTTAAGTGGCACTTTTAATACTCAACCGGCAACTCATACAACCACAACAACAACAACAACAACAACAACAAAACAACAACATCAACAACAACCATAAGTAGGAAGGATAGTGCGGCGGCTTTCGTGATCAACTTCAAGCCGAGTTGTCCTTTTTCATACGATTATAGGTTCCGTTGTTATTGTCCACGACCTCATAGGTTTGAGCCCGCCTTATATACCGACACTGTCACTTTGGGTAAACGCTAACTGTGTCATGGAGTAGTAGTATGCTAGTTATATAAACCACATCATGCTTTATGACTCAAAAAAATGAACTTTGGGTCTGTGGGATGATATAAGCCGATGTGAGGATTTCTGTTACCTTGGGAACCACTTAGCATGTTCCTGCCAGGGGTCATCGCCGGGCTCCCAGTTCCTGAGACCACCGTCGCAGAAGAAACATTTAACATTGTCTCCATGCCCTGAAAGGAAACACTGCTATCATAACAGTTTCAATTGGGGAAAATTTGAATAGTTCATTAAAGTAACCCCCGACAAAAACACCAAAGTAAACAAAACCCTGGGGACAACGAATGTTTCTGATGCTCCCGGTGTCTCTGTTTACTGTTTTGGTGTTGAGGTTGTGGTTGTAAAATGTAATTGATATTGTATAGGAGGTTTGTGAGCACCTTCTCCTTTAGACCTGTGCAATCCTGGCGCTGTCGAGGGGTTTCTGTCTACAACCCAATGGATCAGCAGTTCAATTGTCCTATGAACTCTCTCACAATGAGGGGTCGCTAGCCCCCTGTTTTGAATATGTGCCTGTTTGTTAGGTATTATTTTTATATATAGGCCTATATATATATATATATATATATATATATATATATATATATATATATATATAAATAGGCCTATTATACCGTATAAGTATGAATGAATAACCATTGTATAGTTTGGCTTTTGCTATTCAAAGTCGGAGGTCGAATTAATTCCTAATGTTATTGAATACAAAGCAGCCTTATCACAGGTGAGCCAGGTGAGCCAGCTCACCTGTGTAGAAAAACCCTGCCCTGGAGAGTACATCTGGCTGGACTGAGGCCCCGGGGGGCCAGTTGTGGAAGGTTGTAAGCCGGGCGTCCTCTGCCTCCATTTCGGGGTAAACCGCATGTCCGGCCGCTGCCTGGTCGTCCACAGTCATCCTCTGCAGCTGGCTCACCAGTTGACCGTCAACGGAGTCCGAGGACCCAGGGGCGACCACCAGCGGAATATTCCCCACGTCTCCGCCCAACATAAAACCACAAGTTGGAAAATACCTTTTGTGGTCGACAGAAGGGGTGTCTCCGTGAACCCAGTACCTCAGAACCCCGCCACAACAATAACATTGGACCTTATCTCCGGAACCCAGGTAGAAGAACCCCGCTTTGGCCAGATCCCCAGAGGTGACCGGTGCGTCAGCGGGCCAGTTCAGAAAAGTTCGAAGCCTTTCTCCTTCACGACGCATTCGTCGCTTCTCCAGATTACGGAACATTGCGCTCCTGTCATGGGTCATTCTCTCGCATGTGTTTTTTCCTTCCGACTCTCGTTCCGTGCCAGGCGGTACGTTTGCGTTCCATAGTGGAGTGCGCACTGAAGGCCAGGGCAGCGCGCCCGTAGGAAAACATGAGCAGCTCTACGGTTTGATAGCTTCCAGAACAGTCGCCAAAGACCCACCAGGCCTATACACTGCAAGCTTGTAGTTCCTTGAATGGATGACAGCCTACGCCCAGTGTTTCTGTCCCGTTTGAAATAAACACACATGTAGGCCTACCAAAGGAAGTTGGAAGAGGTTAATAATCAGAGTAGGTTTACATTTCAATACCAATTCCACCTATCAGGGCTTGCACATATATTTTATTATAATGTGTAGGCCTACCTCAATGTAATTATTTAGACTACGGTGACTGTTCCGTATATTGTTTATTATTTTGTTGACAGTAAAATAAACCGAATGCATGTACAACCCTGCTACAAGACCCAAACATAAGGATTATTGATGGATAGTTATTTGCATTGAGATGGCAGGCGGCAGTAATTACAACTCGATGCCAGATATGATTATCATGCGTTGCAGGATAATGGACGGTTAATTGCGTGGGCTACACTAGGGGAGAAAACGTATTATTACTACACTTAAGGAACAAGAACCACAAACTCAGAAAACACACACTGGTCAACAGGGGACCCCCTGTGAGCGCCGATGTAGGCCTGGGGGTATCCTAGATCGATCTGCTTCTACTTATATGTTAACACTTTGAGTATGACCGAAGTGTGCGGTTTATGCTACAGAACTATTTATTATAGGCTCCATCGGTGCATAAGGGGGGAAATAAACTCCAGCGTTCGCCCCCTGGCGGTGACACAACAACACGTCAAGCAGGAGCTCGGAGCCCGGATGGAGCAGCCAGCCATTGGGGAAGTAATGCACAGGGCTTCTCTCAACTGAGGAGGGATCTGTCTGGAAGTATTAAGACAAACTAAAGATCGAACCAAGACAGAAATAACACTGTAATTAAGGTCAAACCAGCCGACATTTAACGCTTCTATTCAAACTGTATCAGGATTTGGTTGATTTCGGACACAGCTTTCGGGGGCTACATAGTTGAAGTGTGGAAGTTGAGATCCGTGCAGCGGAGAGCACACAGCTGAGCTAGCTGCAAGCTAGCATTTAGCCACAAGATACACGGCATAACCAACCACATAAGCTGAAACTAAGCAGGGAACTTGTTTCACAAAACATCGGTGGAAAAATATTCACAAGCTAAGGCTCTGTGAGAATCAAGGGACTTGTTTAATGCGTTATGTCTGCTACAAGCATTGACCCTCAGGTAGGAAGAATGAGTGAGCTCGCCTGCTAGCTGCTCTGCTAACTATGTAACGGGCTATGGCTATTTGTAGTGGATGTTAGCTAGCCATCGACACTGACCGGTACACGTATCTAACCAGAGCTAGCTGCGGTCCATTAAAGGGTTGAGGTGGATTGGGAGATGTGTTGGGTATAATATCTATCCATTTATGGTTGCATTCAGTAAGACTGTAAGACCACGTTTGATGGAGAACGATTAAGTGTAGTCGTTCACTTGAAGTCCAGAGGCACTGAGGCCAAGGCTGGTAGCTGGAGAAATAACAAAGAAAGTTAATGATTCACGTTTAACTGCACTTGTTAGAGCTGTTATCCGTTTGGCGATCAGTATTCGTTTATGTAAAGTTGGAGAGTATTTGACAGATGTCAGTTGAGCATGTTATCTACGTGTGTGTGTGTGTGTGTGTGTGTGTGTGTGTGTGTGTGTGTGTGTGTGTGTGTGTGTGTGTGCTTGCAACAGCTGCAGGTGTATACATATGTGGTTAATCAATTAGAAATTTGGAAGTTGGAATTAATATTGAAACCACCAAATGCAGTATCTGTCCCAACCATTTTATGCAACAAAGCTGTCAATCACTAACATGTTATAAAACCAAGGCTGATTTGTACATTCACTGAAAATTGTAATATTATCTTTTTCCTTCCCCACTCGTAAAACCCGTCGATGATGCAGAGATCAAAGGGACAAGCATCTAAAAGTGAGTGGCTTATCACAAACACCATTTTTGTTACCTTTTGATCTCACCTACTCCACTAAGTGTTGTCTTGATTTCACTGTCTTTATTATTTTACCACTGCATCGCTGAATTACTTGATTATGAAACAACTGTTTTCATTTAGCAGTTATTTGACTGTAATCTCTCATTTCTATTACAGTTGTATAACTCGTGTTTGTTGAGTGACATTCTTTAACTATTTGTTTAATACCACTCTCAGGAACGGTGATATGTGTTGAATCTGCTTTTCAGCAGACCGACAGTGTGGTTATATAGATTAGATAACAGCATTACTTCATCCATTATGTTCCAGAAGTCAGTGTAGCATTCTTTCATTCATGAATTGTGTTTTACAGCAAAAACATTTAAATGTCCCACGGTCGTTGCCACTGCGTAACTATTGTTTTAATGTATTTTTGTTTTAGTGCAAAATGGTTCACTGCATCAGAAGGAAAATGTCCATGACAATGACTTTGAGCCTTACCTCACTGGTCAATCCACTCAGGTAATATTTCGTATCCCACGTTGTTCAATGTTCTGCTATTTACAAGTAATCGGTCCGAGCTTAATGTAACAATCAAAGAGTTACTGTATCAATCTCAGCCCATCTTAAGTGTGGCTTTAAAAAACAAACAAACAGTGGTGATATTTAACATGTTCAGTCTCCTTTGCGTTCCAGAACAACAGCTACCAGTCGATGACGGACCCCTACCTTTCCAGCTACTACGCCCCCTCCATTGGATTCCCCTACCCACTCAGCGAGGCCCCCTGGTCCACCGGCGGAGACCCCCCCATCCCTTACCTCACTTCCTACGGACCCTTGAGCAATGGAGACCATCATTACATGCCGGACACTGTCTTTGGCCAGCCGGGGGGGCTGGGCAGCAGCATCTACCCGCACAGGTTTAACTTTTTCCCAGAGAATCCCACCTTTTCTGCCTGGGGCACGAGTGGCTCCCAGGGCCAGCAGACCCAGAGCTCTGCCTACGGGGGGAGCTACAACTATCCTCCCAGCTCTCTGGGTGGCACCCTGGTGCCCGATGGCCAGACAGGCTTCCACAGCGACACCCTCAACAAGGCCCCCGGTATGAACAGCCTGGACCAGGGCATGGTGGGCCTGAAGATAGGCGGGGACATGACCGGCCAGGGGTCGGGAGTCAAAGCCGTGGGCTCTGGGATCGGTGGCCCTGCGCTGGGGCCCACGGGCAACGGGGCCATGCCTATAGGGATGCCCCCGCCGAAACCCACGTCCTGGGCTGCCATCGCGAGCAAGCCGGCGAAGCCCCAGCAGTTGAAGCTGAAGCTGAAGCCGGGCATGGGTCCCCCAGGCGGCGCCCTGCCCCCTCCCATCAAACACAACATGAACATTGGCACGTGGGACAAGGGACCGGTGTCTAAAGTGGCCCCGGGCCCCATGCATCAGCATCAGCATCAGCAGCAGCATCAGCAGCAGCAGGCCCCTCTAGGACATCCCCACAACATGGGCCCCCAGCCCCCCCTTCAGCAAGCACCTATGCAGCCCCCTCCACCCCAATCGATGGTGCAGCCTCCCATGCAGCCTATGGGCTTACAGCCCCAGCACCACCACCACCACCACCACCAGCCTCCCCCGCAGCCCTACCAGAACCACAACCAACCCCCACCCCCCCAGGCTCGCTGGGTCGCCCCCCGCAACCGCAACCTGGGCTACGGCCCCAACGGGCCGGGCTACGAGGGCTGCGGCGTGGCGGGCATGGTCGGCGTCGGCAACGGCGGCCCGCCCGCCTCCGCCAGCGGCGGCATGGGCCCGGGCGCGGAGAACCACCCGGTGCTGGAGAAGCTGTGCGCGGCCCACAGCTACAACCCCCGGGAGTTTGAGTGGAACCTGAAGAACGGCCGCGTGTTCATCATCAAGAGCTACTCCGAGGACGACATCCACCGCTCCATCAAGTACTCCATCTGGTGCAGCACGGAGCACGGCAACAAGCGCCTGGACGGGGCCTTCCGCAACCTGAACGCCAAGGGCCCCGTCTACCTGCTGTTCAGCGTCAACGGCAGCGGGCACTTCTGCGGCGTGGCGGAGATGCGCTCGCCGGTGGACTACGGCACCAGCGCCGGCGTGTGGGCGCAGGACAAGTGGAAGGGCAAGTTCGACGTGGACTGGCTGTTTGTGAAGGACGTGCCCAACAGCCAGCTGCGCCACATCCGCCTGGAGAACAACGACAACAAGCCGGTGACCAACTCGCGGGACACCCAGGAGGTGCCCCTCGAGAAGGCCAAGCAGGTGCTGAAGATCATGGCCACCTACAAACACACCACCTCCATCTTCGACGACTTCTCCCACTACGAGAAGAGGCAGGAGGAGGAGGAAGAGGTGCGCAAGGTGGGTGGAAACCACGTGCTCTATCGAAGCTCAACACTGAAATGCGTTGCCTGCATGCTCATTCTTAGGAATACCTTTTTTTTTTTTTTTTTTTCGCATTCTTTTGTCTATTAGTAGTAGTCCTTTTAATGTTGTTTAGATATGAATTCCTCCTTTGTAAAGCAGTGGGAATGGCCTTGTGTTTGAAGGGTTTAATAAAATGGCTTTGCCTTGCCAATTGACCAAAATGAAAATGTAGGCGTTGTGGTGTTTGGATTAGAACAACAGGAACCCAGCTGATTCACACATTGCAGCTCATCCTTTTCGTAGCTGTGAACAACCTCCTGACTGTTGTCTCTCTCTTTCTCTCTCTCCCCGTCTCCTCCTGACGACAGACGTTTGAGCCTGCACCCATCCCTAGCCGCTCTCGCCTTGATCAGGTAAACGATATATACTTTTTAAAATCCCCATTTAAAACATGTTTTATTGTTGGTGTTTACAAAATTACACAAGCTGCTGATGAACACATATTAATACCCGGACACAGAACGATCACAATTGAACCGTTGTAATGTGATTACTGTATTGTGATCAATTGTGATTACTAACGTTGTCTTTCACTCATTCAACAGGAGCGCCAAAACCGGAATAAACAATAGAAGATATTTATCCTTTGCTTGATCAACAGTTACACTAGAACATTTGATTTAAGAGACAGAAGAATATGAACATTAAACCAAGCCCATCATTTTTTTTCTATTTAATCCTTGTGAATCTTTGCCATCGTCAAGACGTGCTTTTCATGGCCCATGTTCCTCCCACTTCTTGAGCAGGGATAGTAAGCTGATTTCTGTGTAACCTCACCCCTACCACACTGTTCAGACTTTTTTTGTTAAATTTCTACCATTGTTCTCTCATCAGACTGGGTTTGTCTCCGGCCCATGCCCCTCTTCTTACCCCATCCCTTTTCGAATTGAATCAGGGTTTGACTGCACCACGGAATAACAAATCTGCCACTTTATATGTCAGTACAATCAGGAACTGATGCGTCCTGCCCCTATTTGTCCATTGGGGGGCAACATTGCCATGTTTCAAAGGTTTAACTGTGCCAACAAAGTTGGAGGATTCCAGATACAATGTCAGTCTGCGGAACTGCTATAGTAAAACTTCAGTGGTTTATCTATTTTTCATTCAGATCAACAAAATCTCTATTTTTTGGCTTACTACTGACAATATTCTTTTCTTTTTTTCTTCTGGAGCCTTAATTTTGTTGCGTTGGACTTTTAATTGACTTGTCAGAAGAACCGCTCTGTAACAGTGACAGCGCTGGAGAAATCAGGGAAAGTGTGAAGTCACACGGAACTCGAGTCCTTTCAAACGGAGGAGTTGCAAGGTCTCTGGGAACGAAAAGAACCAACATGTCCTCCACGACCGGAGCACTCCCATAACTGAAAATCAAACAATTGTACTATTGACCCGTTGGTTTATTTTATTCTTAAATGTCATGGTCATTTGTATGTAACCCTGTAAGGGGATCATGTTTGGTCCACACAATCCAGTCTGAGAGAATTGTCACATCCACCATTTAAAAATTGTTTTTATGATCACCACTTTGTAATAATGACCCTGCTACATTTGAATTGAGTTGCTGCTGCTCAGGCAGTTTGTTCCGTACAAGGGGCGGGGGGTACTTTGTCCAAATCATCATCATTCTGAGGATTTTATTATGTTCCTTGAATTGGGTTTGCTTAGTCAATTATGTCGTTCGTAATGCTAAGCTTTAACGTAGGAGCCTATAGTCATGGGAAAAGCCTAAAAATGTATAACCGAAAAAAATATGTAACTGATTTATTATCAAGACTAAGAGGAAGAAAAGAAAAAAAAAACAAGAATGAAATGTGGTTTCTGTGTGTTTTTTGGCTGATGGTTTTCGTCTTGGTTCAGATCCCCTTGAATAGGAGCGAACGCAAGTAATTTTTTTTGTTTTCTGTTATGGTAAAGAAAGATCAGGGATTTAATCAAAACAATGTAAACGTGAGTAATTTAACAAATTGTACATTGACGCATGGCGAGCTGGAATGACGTATTGAAAGTATTATGCATCCTTCAGGGCCCTGGATTGTCGTGGGATTTGACCTAATGTTTTTGTTACAGGTTCCAGTCCCCCTTTTACCCCCAGTGTAAACGTCACCTTTTTCTGGTCTCCCAAAGCTGTACTCTAGCCCGTGTAAGACCTGCTGGACTCACTGAAACTGAAACCGCCATATTGGTATTCGGGGAATGGAAGGCAGCAGTAACGCTGCAAACAGGCACAATTTTGTCTGTTTTCTCTTCCTATTTGTATGTCTGTTGGAGACATGTTATACCATATGCTTAATTTAACGTCCTACCTTCACGTTTCTCCTTTCACATCTGAGGAACACACCTGAGTAGCAAACCTTGGTTCACATCGCTCACTCTTGTCAGTTAGGACTTGTATGCCCCCTATAACACGGATATTGTAGAAATTCAGCATTTACTGATGTCAGTCCCTTGTGCGTGTGTATGTATAAGAGCCGGAATCAAACCTTTTTTTTTGTTTTTGTTTTTTCTTCTTCCCAACAGTTACTTTCAACAGCCATGTATGTGTTTCCCGGCAAGCAAAGCCATTGTAATTTGACAACTGCCCGTACTCCCAATAGGATTATGATTTACGGTTGCTCTTTATACGTAAACTAGATGGGAGATCACACGCGGGGCAATGTGGTGAGCTCAATTTGAGTTATTTTTATATTTTTTTGCTTTTCCCCCCTCACCCCCCCCCCCCACCCCCACCCCACTGCTGGTAAACCCTTAAAGACGTCAGTGGCACTGTCGAAAGTCTACGAAATTCCCATGATTCACTGGGTCACAGCCACAGCGGTCGTTGCCTCAGGAGGCCTGAACTGGTCATGAAAACACTACAGGGCGGCTTATGTGCACATGAATGGACAACTTCTCTCAAGGTGTGAGTGAGCGCGTGTGTGTAAGGAAAACCGAGTGAGATCCTGGCTGGTGGGCCAAGAAAGTATATGTACCGTCACACTAAGAATAATTACATGAAATATAGAAGATGAATATTGATTATCCTATAAACCACAGTTGTAGTGGGCATAATAACCTGTAATGGTTGTAAAGATGTATCTTGGTTTATCTTTGTAGAAGAAATCAAGCCTTAATAAACTGTCCATTCAGCAAACCGGCTCTCCTTCATGTCTTACATTGTCAGCCTATTAGGTTGTGGAAATGTCACGGTGACCTTAAGCAGCCCGTGAAGATCGGCCTGTCTGCATGAATGTCGTCCAAGGTGGACTGTTTTCTGCCTGTCTAATCTCTTGTCCGTTGCAGGATAATATAGACACACACACACTTCTGCAAATTGAGTTGCCATGTAAGGTCATATCCACTTGTTTCTGGTTCCCAATCCGTGCCATTACACACACACACACACACACACACACACACACACACACACACACACACACACACACAGAAACAGACCCACATGTACACACACACACTTTGACCTGATGGGAACTCTCCGTGGTGCTGAAACCTAGAATTCAACGAGTGCAGGCTAGTGTAAATGTAGAGACTATTTATATATGCTGGTTAGTATAAATCGATGGTCACCATTGATTTTCTTTTATTTATTAGACATCAGTCACATAAAATATGACTGACCCTCATGTGTGATTACAAATATAAAATGGCATGTGACATATCTTGCATATCTTTTCAATTAAATGTTTACGGCACACAGTGGACACAATCTGATGCAAATCTGTAATCAAGAATCAATAAATTATGAGAAAATCACAACGGATATCAATGGATTAATTTACAAAATCATTCTTTATTAATTGTTCACACATTATAGTCTTACACAACATAGGTATACATTCAACAGACACGCTGACAATTATCTTCCTTAATTGAAATACGCTTGAACTCATTGACATTGTGAATAGATCTGAATAGATCAATAGGGAATTTGCCAACATGTAAATGGGTTGTGTTAAACAGCTCAAAGATATTTAGGCGGAGGGCGGATTTCAAATAGGCTAAATAGACAATAGTAATTAGAAAACTATTCTCTCAGCACTATGCGCCATGAGGCGAACCTTTGAAGCAAGGCGAACCTTCGAAGCACGACCTGTCATGGCAACTGCTAATACAGTTTGACATCTTGTGAAAATAGGCGGAATTAAATATTTTGGCAAGCTATGCTAGAAGGGAGAACTAGACGATAGATTATTATGAAATGAACGAATTAGAATACAGCCGCCTGTAATGGTTCAATTGTGCATTACAACAAAATGTCACAGAAGGCCTATAGGGGGGGCTAGATCGCGCGCATGTTATAGCCTATATGTTTACGACCGCAAATACCTCTTCCAGGCCTGCAATTGTCTGCATTCTATAGACCAATTCGTTATATACAATAGCCCAACTATGCTAATCGTTTATTTATTTTTATAGGCCTAGGCCTACTATTTA
>NC_044048.1:12247809-12255309 GCF_902167405.1 Gadus morhua | reverse complement strand
TGTCAATGATAGGCCGGTGATGAGTGTTGGTTGCTGCGTGTGCGAGCTAGCTAATGCCAAGGAGACTGGCTCTGGAGCCGGGCTGGAAAGCCAATTCAGCTCCTCAGAGCGCAGCACTCTTTCATTATTCCCGCTCCAATCGTAAATCCCAGAGAAAAAGGGAGAGCCAGTAGAGCAGTGGAGAGAGAGAGAGAGAGAGAGAGAGAGAGAGAGAGAGAGAGAGAGAGAGAGAGAGAGAGAGAGAGAGAGAGAGAGAGAGAGAGGGAGGGTGGATGGGATGGGATGAAAGAGGGAAAACGAGGAGGGAAAGAGGTAGTTCCAAAAATAAACATACCCTCCACCTACACACTCATACGGACTCATACACACTCATGCACACACACACACACACACACACACACACACACACACACACACACACACACACACACACACACACACACACACACACACACACACACACACACACACACACACACACACACACACACATTCGAACACACCCACACCCACACACCCACACACATTCACGCAAATCAGCCTCTCCAAAAAAAAAAAGAATACAAAATGTCTGGACCATTTTGAATGTGCCAGTACCACTCAAGCATGCTATTATGCAAATCTGCCGCTTCCATGTCAACAGTTGCCGTGTTAACAGGGGAAGCTGTGGTACGCGGGGCCCTCTTTTGCTGCTGCATCATTTGTTTAAGTCATCCGAACAAAAGCCAGGGGATAGAGCCAAATGATTGGTGAAATATGCTCGTGTGGGACCACTGCAGTGGCATAATGATTGCAGCATTACTCCTACGGGTGCCAGGGGCTGTGTGGCCATTTCATGCCAGCACCGAGGCAGTGTACAAGATGGTTATTCATGAGGGACAGGGCCAGCAGGAGAGGCTAGGTTAAGGAAATGGTGAAGTGCGGAGTGGATGTACTGATCCCATGGTAGAGGAAGGAGAGAGGACTAAAGAAAAGAAACAATCAAGTTATGGAATCAAACAGCAGTCTTTAAATTATGAAAATAATACTTTTCTTCCAATTGGAATAACGTGCCTACCAATGTAACGCGGCTCAAATGTAACAAAGAAACGGGCCAGGAGACAGCGCGTTTCAGACACGTTTCTTGGTTTAATTGCGTGAAAAGCATGAATCAAACTATTCTTGACAATCATAGAGCAAAACACAAATCAAATCTCCCGCCGCGTCTCTCGGAGGCCAGGCCCACTTCTATCCGGTTCACGGGGACACGCCCCGTACGCGGGCACACCCCCATCCTGGAACATTCGGGACCAGGCCTGTGAGAGCAAAGGCAGACAAAACGAGTAGCACACACACAATGACAACTGAAAGGCCAATGTGGCCGTAACACCAAATTACCTTAACTCACTAAGTATTTAATCAACACAGAATTGTTCATGATAATCAGGTAAATTGTTAATAACTTATTAACTCATTACAGTGCCTGATTCTTTTCCCATCAATAATCCTTATGTTTCATATTTGAGATTCATTTTCACTAGTTGAAGAAGAGAGGAGCTGAGAATCGTGGAGGGATCATCATGTGTTAGCATCATGGTTAGCATGCTCCTTGATGTCTCTTGCCTCTCCTGCTCGTTAGCGGGCTAATTGGAACACGGGAGGAGCTCTGACAGTCAAAGCCACACAGAGCTCCGTGTGCATCTGTGTTTCCTGTTGGGTGATCCAACGCGGCCTTGTTGCAATGCAAGTATTGCACACGATACCACCCCCCCACACACACATGCACAGTCATACACACACACCAATACAACCACACACACAAAGCCCCCCCCTCCCCCCCACACACACACATGTAAAAAGAGACAAGAAAATGCACTCACACACATACACACACAGACGTACACATGCACACACACGTACACAGACACACACACACACACGCACACAAACACACACACACACACACACACACACACACACACACACACACACACATACAGACACACACACACACACACACACACACGCACAAATAGTACACCTACAAACGCACACACAAAATCCATTCAACACTCATTATCTCAAACAGACATGCACACGCACAAAGAAGCACACAATAATGCACTCACACACAAACAAACACACACACACACATACAGATACACATCTTATAATGGAAGCATTGTGATTGACAGCAAATCTTGATTAGCAGCCTGTCAGAGCAAGACACATGTACATGCACAGCATGAAGACCTGTCACTCATGGAGAAGATGACATGCATATTTGACTCTTTCCTTCCCTCCCCAATCCCATCCCTCTCTTCCTAGCTCAACAACCTTTTGGCTAATCATGAGACGTGACATTCTGAACATGCCTAATCTCTGTGTTTAAGTGTTTAATGGAAAGGAGACGAGAGAGACGGTGTGTGAGAAAAGAGTTGGAGCCTGGTCTTTGTCCTACTATGATTTAGTAATGCTTTCAACCCAAAGAGACTTACAGGGATTCTCTTACAAGCATCTTGCTCAAGGATAGTCCAAAGATTGGGGTCATTGAAGTTCGCCGACCCCAATGTCGGACTCCCAGCCTTTGAGCTTGGAATCCAACATGGTACATGGTGAGCACACAGTGTTGCCATCCACCAAGTCGCGCCCTTCTCATGGTCTTAGACACGAATGTCTTCTGCGAATAAGGCCAACGCTTCAAAGTCTCCCTTGGTTGTAGTGCTGTGAAAGAGGACAGCACCTCACATCTCGATCGATGAGAAGTCTCCCCAATACTTGACCAAAGGTTATTCACAGCAGGCGGACAGGGGAAGGTAGTCTTTGGTTTGCATTGGAACCAGATGATTCTGCAAACTCATGTTTTATTTACTCTGGCATACGTGTCTGGCCCTCCTCCTCCTCCCTCGAATTCTCCCTGCAGAAAGCTGTGGAGAAGAGCAATACATTTCTTTCTGCTTCCGATACGTTTATGCGAGAGCCAATCATAAAGATGGCTTCCCCCCTGGCTGGTTTAACCCAGGGACAACAGGGAAGCGACCATTGCTGGGTATTGCCAGGTACCTCACAATTCAATTCAATTCGATTCTTTAGGTCTTCATCAGTGGTGTAGTCTATTTTATTGTAGTGGGTATACTGTGATGATTCCCTCCCAGCCTCGTACAAACCCGTCCCACCAGTACGTGTACGTGTGTGGCACTTATGGGATGTCGCACCACACTCACCAACGCAGGGGTCTACAACCCGCTGACCTATAACGATTATCAACAATCATGGAAAGCTGAGTAGGTTTATCAGTTTTAATAACAGTATGAACAAATAGAAGGCAAAAATGACAAGTTGTCCTTTGTATATCTATAGTAGCAATAGCACATGCTAAACAAGGACAAAATCTACGCAAAATAATTTAATGAACTGTTTACAACCATGGCTATGAGAAGGAGATGACAGGAGACTAATGTTTCACTCTTTCAATTGCTCTAATTTGAGCTCTTACTGTTGTTATCCAACATACCATACAGTAATTGAATTGTGTAAAAGTGTGAAATTACTGCACCTTAAAAATGACCATGAATTAGCTATACTCTCATTTGCATAGTGATTAACATTATGAATTTCAATTGTGTATACCAACTGTATGTTGGCTGACATTTACCTAACTTGTTTTCCCTCCACTCTAACCAAGGATGCCTGTTTTTAAATTCCCTAGCCTGACACCCCCAGTCCGAAAGGCTGGCCAGGGGTTCTCATCTAAAAGTAACAAGGAGATATAAAGTGGGATTAAAACATTGTCTTCTGTTGACTACTTGTTATGTGGTTTACACATTAATATGGGAGGACTGGACACACACACATGGGCCCCCATGTGTGTGTGTCAAAGGGGACAGTTGTGGGGGGCCCCCCCTCTGCCTTGGGCCCCCCCACAACTGTCCCCTTTGTCCCCGCAGTCCGACGGCCCTGCACACACACACACGCGCGCGCGCGAGAAGGAGGGGCTCGGCCAGCCAACTAACGTGCAGAGATGCAGGGGCAGCTTCGCGCTTCGTAACAGAGACAGGGCAGAGCGCGAGTGCGCAGGGGGAATTTAATGAATGTGTGAATGTAGGAGATAACTTCCCCTGCTTAAAGTATTTTATTGCAGTTATACCCAACCGATATTTGCGAAAAATAAACACAGAAGTGAAAGATCTGTCACAAGACGATTGATACGTATTCGTGCATATTTTTAAGTGGGTATACGCAAATCCTGGTGCGTTCCTAGTGGGTATACGGCGTATACCTGCGTATCACGTAGACTACACCACTGGTCTTCATTCGATTCGATATCGATTTGATTCGATTCGATTCGATATTGATCCAATTGCTTCAATATTGATTCAATCATACGTGCAGATGACAAAGATACCTAAATATAATTTAGAATTAAAAATTTCGTAATGAATTAACCATTTCATTGTGCTTTAAATGTGCCTGAGCTAAACTTGCAAAATAAAAGTAATTATCATAACATGGACAAGTGTAAAAGGGCATGTACATTTAGGCTTATTCGCTTCTAGATTACACTTACTGAGTATGCTTCTTTTTTTTTTTTACCCAGCCCTAGAAGCGACGGCAAGCAGCCAATTGTGTACAGAGTCAGTTGAACTAGGCCCATTGATCATGCCTCTTGTGCTGAAGAACATTACAGCAGCCTCCCCAGACCAACGTATAATCTACGATTGACCTTGGTCTGGCAATAGCCAGGATACCATTGAGGCACTTTTGTAAACAACCAAGATGGATGCCGCTGATGTAGAACAGTCTGTTGAATTTGCTACCGCTGCAGTACGAAATTAGCCTTGTGAGACCATCCTGATCTTGGGAGCTCCATTGTACTTATTCGCAGATCAGTCTGGTAACCTGCAATGGAAAAAATTTGAGCCGTTCGCTAAATGACCGGCCAATCAGCGTTGTTTTTGAGGCGGGTTTAGGTGTGAGGCAACATGGCATAGGCATAGGCAATAAACAGATGGTTTATCCAATCAGCTAACCAGTATTTTCGCCCCTTTCGGAAGGTTACCAGATGGATATGCTGTGCAAATGCGAATCAATCCATCTGGCGGAGTCAGGTTAGTATGAAATGAACAGGACTGTATTTTCTCTAACTAGAAAAACAAACAACTGCACTTAAAGCTTTTGTTGATAAGAAAGATGGTTGGCGTACTTCTGACAGGCTTTGTATCTACCAGCCGACTCCTTTGCGCTACATCACACATTTTGTAGATCTGATTGCATATAGGTCTATCCAACTGCGTCCAGAGGCAGTTTGGTCTGCACCCTTTGATAAAGCCTTTTAGAAATCCAAAATTAGCTCAGAGGCTCCAGACGAATACGCATTCCCGAATTGGTCTGGCGATTTTAGGCTACATTTTAAAATCTATTCAAAGAAAACATGAAGAGATTACACCCAGCAGGCCCACATCGTCCGTCTGAGACGTGGACTCGAGCCACACACAGAGTTGTTATTCGCTAAAGTAGAAACAGTCACATTCAGTTGCTAACGCCTTCGAACTGTGCTAAATTGAATTTAGATCACAACAGCATGCATTGTTTGTGTATGTGGGCACTTGTGTGACTGTGTGATTGTGTGTGTGTGTGTGTGTGTGTGTGTGTGTGTGTGTGTGTGTGTGTGTGTGTGTGTGTGTGTGTGTGTGTGTGTGTGTGTGTGTGTGTGTGTGTGTACTCACAGCCTAAATGACTATATTAGTTGTCTTAATCAAGTAATCTTAGAATCACACGATGTGTGCATGCGTGTTTGTGCGGCTGTGTGTTTGTGTGTGTGTGTGTGTGTGTGTGTGTGTGTGTGTGTGTGTGTGTGTGTGTGTATGTGTGTGTGTGTGTGTGTGTGTGTGTGTGTGTGTGTGTGTGTGTGTGTGTGTGTGCGTGTGTGTGTGTGTGTGCGCGCGTGTGTGTGCATGGGGGAAGGGCCCCAGTAAGCCCCAGTGGCACATTTAAGCAGCCAGGTGTGAAACATGCAGAAGGCCAGATGAGGAGAGTGCTGCATGCAAGTCAAGCAGAAATATCCAGGCGCTGGCTAATTTGCATTGTCCTCCAGTGTAGAAGCCCAGCGGCATTCCTCATAAGCGTGCTCCGTGTTTGCTGGTTGGCCATCGCTGTTGCCATGTGACTATACATTGGAAGGCTTCACAGTGTGTCTCTACCCAGAGAACCAAAATGTTGAGATGGAGAAGTCTAAGCAAGAAATTATCGTAGTAAATGGCCGTGTAGGTGTGTATGTGTGTGTGTGTTACGTGCGTGCGTGTGTGTGTGTGTGCGTGTGTGTGTGTGTGTGTGTGAGTTTGTTTGTGTGTGTGCATCTGTACAAAATAGTTAATGCCTGCAGGCTAATTCAGATGACTGGGCGACCCGGTTATGGTTGTGTTGAACATGCGCCACAGTGTGTGTGTGTGTGTGTGTGTGTGTGTGTGTGTGTGTGTGTGTGTGTGTGTGTGTGTGTGTGTGTGTGTGTGTGTGTGTGTGTGTGTGTGTGTGTGTGTGTGTGTGTGTGGTTCTTTGTTTAGGAGGGATGCTGGGTGGTAATGAGAGGAGCTCTGTCGCCGCCGTGTGATCTGAGGAGGGAGAGGGGACAGGCACAGAGGCAGTGCTCCCACACACACACGCACACACACACACATACACACACACACACACACACAAACATATACACACAGAGACACACACACGCACACACACAAACATATACACACAGAGAAACACACAAATCCACTGATCTAGGATGCACAAAGTCAAAAGCATCAGAGTCATATTTCAGAAAAACCTAAAACACACGCACGCACACACACACACACACACACACACACACACACACACACACACACACACACACACACACACACACACACACACACACACACACACACACACACACACACACAGACTGTAAAGAGGTGCGGCTGTTGTATTTTTTACTTACTGCAGCACTACATGAACTCACTATAAATACTTATTGCAGATGTTCTCTCTATATCATTATTTCAATTCCTAAAATTGTTGGGCCATTTTATTTGCCTCTTAATGTGTTCATCAAATGTTGTGATGTAAACATACATGTATGTGTAAACTCTTTATTTGTATTTATTTTCTGGAAGTTTATTTGGCTCTGTACAATATAGTGGTTGGTTTTTTATTCTATTCCGTTTTATAGGATTGTGAAAACACTAGAAGATCCATGGCTCTCACATCGGCCCCGAGAGGCTAGAGGTGAGAAATCCATTTCTGAAGACATCACGCCACCCTAAAAGACAACCATGATAGACCATACACACTCTGCCACTCTGTGCAGAGGCTGAGGTAAACCACATGTTCTATAAAGCGAGACTAGGCGTCCATGGAAGGGGAGCAGGACCAAAAAGGAGGGGAAGAACACACAAAAAAGAGATGGTTAAATTAGTTGAAGGGAGAAGACAGCGGAAAGACACAATGCCTAAAAAGTAAGGAAGGTGAAGAGAGTAAGAAGAGAGA
>NC_044048.1:12230309-12235309 GCF_902167405.1 Gadus morhua | reverse complement strand
TATTGTTATTTATATCCGAGATTATTTAATCTAACCCGATCTAAACTCTATCACCCAAACACGGCGGCGTTGGGGTTTCCTACCTCGGACTCCAGCGCAGCCACGGCCGACAACTTTCTTTATTCTGGGTGGAAATAGTAACATAGTTACGCCATTAAATGCGTTTATGGAAACATTTTTAGCGAGAAATGTGCATTTTACTTTCGTAATGTTCGCTCGGTGAATGTGAAGGATGTTTGGTTTGATAGTTATGAGGAAGAGGGAACGCTCCGTTCACTTGCATGGACATGGACTCATCTGGGCGAGTGACGTAGGCGCGTATAGCGCGTATTGCGCGTATGCGACCATTTTTGACACAAAATGGTCAGGCAACATTTTACGCGCGTATCTCGCGTAAAAAGTACGCGAGATACGCGTCTGGTGTGGCCGCACCAGGGCTAAGTTTAAGATAACTAAATTAAATTGGTCATCAGCACTATTGATGAAACCTCTTATTCAAGTTAGTTGTGTTTCTAATGGGATATTTTAACAGAGCTTCGCGAAGTTTTGCAGTAATGTATTGTCCATGTTTGTTTTGTAATGATTGTAGCCCAATCCTATTTAAATATTAAATTATGGGCTGATCAAGTTGAGTGTAGTTGTGCAGGTCTGTTTCGTTTTCTTTTCCGATTCATTGCTCAGAAAAGGCTCAGATCATTATAACATTATAAAATTGAAGCCAACCCCTAGAACATAGTTTGTAGTTGTACCTGAAACTAGTTGTAGTTTCAGGTTCTAGTGGTGTAGTGTGCCCTTTTCGACACAGGGTGGCAGCCCTAACACTATCTTTATAGGCCATGCTCAAACCAAACACCTGTTTAAAATGATGCTCAACAATGATTCATTCGTACAAATGTCTAAATCCAGTTACATATCCAAATGATTAGAATGATTTTCTCATTTAAATATTACCAATTTTAGTAGACCGACCAAATGCAATGTCAAATAGAAGCATGGCAACTTCTTAGTAACTAATAGAGGTTAATGGATATTAACTGTGACAAAACGATACAATAACAACTAATTAATCAGTGAATTCTGAATAAATAACAGCCACACACGCATGTGTGTGTGTTAGTGTGTGTGTGTGTGTGTGTGTGTGTGTGTGTGTGTGTGTGTGTGTGTGTGTGTGTGTGTGTGTGTGTATGTGTGTGTGTGTGTGTGTGTGTGTGTGTGTGTGTGTGTGTATGTGTGTGTGTGTGTATTTGTGTGTGTGTAATGTATGCATACATACATACATATATATATATATATATATATATATATATATATATATATATATATATACATGGAGAGAGAGAGAGAGAGAGAGAGAGAGAGAGAGAGAGAGAGAGAGAGAGAGAGAGAGAGAGAGAGAGAGAGAGAGAGAGAGAGAGAGAGAGAGAGAGAGAGAGAGAAATACGTATGCATTATTATATTCATCACTTCATTATTTTTTCACATAATGTTTAATCTAGGTGTACAGGCATTGCATTTCAACAAACAATGAATTGAAGTCCAGCAGTCCTTTGACTGCTGGACAACAAGCTCATTTGAATAAAAAAAAAGCCACTTCTTTGGCTAAATGTCCGTCTGTGTTTTGCAAAAGTTATGCTGAAGCTGTGATTTACAGTGGTAGCAGACCTGCGCTGCACCGGAGCAATTAAGGAGCGTCCTGATTGGACAGGGAGATAATCCCGGTGGGCCTTGCAGTGCTACTAACGCGCGAGTGGCACAGAGCGCGAGTCACAATCTGCCCAAGGCGAGGGCAAGACGCACACCAAGAGGAACCAGGGACGCGAGCGCACCAGTCTCCCCCACGCGTCTTTACGCGCGCCTTACGAGCGTGACTCTGCGGTCGGTGCGCAATTAGTGTTCCTGTAGACGTTCACAGACGATGCGCAGAAGACAAAAGTCTTGTGTACAGACAAGTGAAGACAAGACCAAGGGGTCTACTTAAAATAGACAGAGTCACACAGCAGCGCTCACGAGGGGGAATCCGTAAAGAAGAACCCAAGTTGAACCAGCAAAGTGAGTAGCGCGATCTTCAATCTAAACCAGGACGGCGAGAGTTTTTTTTAAATAATAATTTTATTTTACAAAGCATTGTTTTGGAAATCAACAATGAATCCTGGGGACGAGAACCTGCTGAAGGCGATCAGCAACGACACGCTCCTCGACCTGACGCAGCGCTACGGCCAGTCCGCTTTCGGGTTCGGCGCTGGCCATG
Organism: Gadus morhua; assembly: GCF_902167405.1. Lineage (NCBI taxonomy): Eukaryota > Metazoa > Chordata > Actinopteri > Gadiformes > Gadidae > Gadus > Gadus morhua. The sequence continues at coordinate 12,233,061 of NC_044048.1, read as the reverse complement.
GTGCTGCAGGGAGCCCCGGCCGCTACCCCCTGACGCCCGCCGCCGACTTCCTGTCAAGCCAGACCGCCAAGTCCAACGAGAGCGGCGGGGAGCAGACGAGCGATGACGACGACGGCTTCGACCTGGAGTCGCGCAAGAGGGGCTCGGCGTTCGACGACGACGACAAGCACGGCGGACCCCTGGCCAAGAAGCCCAAGGAGCAGCGGTCCCTGCGGCTCAGCATCAACGCGCGGGAGAGGAGACGGATGCACGACCTGAACGACGCGCTGGACGGCCTGCGCTCCGTCATCCCCTACGCGCACAGCCCCTCGGTGAGGAAGCTCTCTAAAATTGCCACTCTACTACTGGCCAAGAACTATATCCTGATGCAGGCGCAGGCCCTGGAGGAGATGAGGCGGCTGGTTTCCTACCTGAACCAGGGACAGACTATTACTTCCCCGATCCCCGCCGCCCTGGCGCCCTTTGGACAGGCTGCAGTTTACCCTTTCTCGGGTTCGACATTGGCCACCTGCGCTGAGAAGTGCACCACCACTTATTCTGGGACACCGTCCAGTCTTTTCAAGCACTGCAACGACAAGCCTTGATGTGATACGAGGCTCATAGCAGAACTTTTACCCGCGTTGCATCTATTGTCAGTCTCTCTCTCTTACACACACACACACACACACACACACACGCACACACGCACACACACACACACACACACACACACACACACACACACACACACACACACACACACACACACACACACACACACACACACACACACACACACACACACACACACACACACACACACACACACTCTCTCACTCGCTCTCTATCCCTCTCCATCCCTCTGTCTCTCTCTTTCTCCCATACCAGTTATTTAAGTACATTCTGTGGAGAAAATAGTTGTCCATTTCAAAGACATTTGAATCACATGACTATAGGCCTACTGTCTACCGTCTACTAAGCGTGACACAAATAAAAGATGTGTAGACATATTTATGGCAGGGTGTAAGTGAAGTTGAACGACTCACGGTTGAACAGAATAACTTTCATTTCAAGACAACCTGCCCTTTTTATTTATTTTAAATGGTGGGAATATCTAAGAGCGCTTAGACTATTGTCATTTATCATTTGTAAACTATGCAACATTATACAACGTCTCCAAATTGTATTTGAAAACCCCAAGAATGAGATCCAAGCTGCATTTACCTTCTGCAACGGCAATACACATTGTAGGATAACTTATCTGTTCTATTGAGTGGAAAACGTGATTTTGGATATTAGCACTTAATAACTGCTTCTAAAGCAGTTGTTTTTTGTTTACGCATAGGCCTACTTTACATGATGGTAGAACTGTGCACAAAATACTTCTTGCCCAACGTCTGTCATAATAAGGATGAAAACATCATAAAAAACTGAAAAATGCATTTTGTTTTTGTCGCAACATGATTTTCACCTTGGCCTATTATTTTTATGTCTTTATAATTAAATCACATATCTATGCTTGGAGCTGCCTTGCTTAATTTCTTCGATCCCCTTACCTTTACGCAAAATAATCCCTATAAAGACCACCTAAAAAACACCTAATGACCTCCTGAAGACCACCTTAAGACTGCATTGACAATAAAATTCCTTTTTCGAGGGACGTTCTGCAGTTGGCTATAATGATGATTCACAGATTTCAATATTTTTTTAATTGACTTATTATCATTCATTATTACAAATAGGCGAAATCCAATTCTGCATTCATATAGGCCACATAGGCCTATCAAAGAGTTGTCGGCCAAGTTATTTTACTAGATGCTAAACCATTGACGTTCCGTGATGTAAGGCTTTAAACGGGCTGTCTGGGTCTGGTGGGCCTTTAGGTGCTGTTGGGAGGAGGGACGCACGAGCAGCCCGGGGCCACCAGGACCTGTCCGGGGGTATTTGGATGATTGTAAGCTTCCTCGGCTGGTTCTGACCCCGGACAGTTATTAACACGATTCCATTTCCTGTCCCCTCCCTCCACTTCATTTGACGAGTGTCAGAGGGCCAATTTGTTTTGCTGGTTCGGATTGAACGCGCTACTTCCCGAAGAAAGAAAAAAACTCTGATCTTGATATTCGTGGTTTATTTGTTTCATATAATTATATACATAAAAAAACAGGATTTCATCCACTGTTAGAAATGCTATTTCACAAAAGACTACAAAAAGATTATGTTAAAAAAGGGATAACACAAGTTATAAAAGAAAATGCATTGCTGTAGGCAAGATTCAAATAAAAGGCCTATCTGAAACGTGGAAGACCTATTTAATTCAACACAATTGATTTACAATAGGTCATTGAACTTATTCAATTATCCTTGCCCTTTGGCAAGGATGATACAAATTTAATCAGATGTAGAGCTACTTAATCCTACATTAAAACACTTGATCTTATGAAGACTAGGAGAGTCAAATATATAGCAACTGCTGTGGAAACAATGAGTTCATTGCCAAAATAGATCCATGGTGTTCTGCTCTGTCAAAATTTGCATTGCATCGTAATTCATATCACTTATGTATAGATCTACATTACAATATGTATGTGAATTAGGAATAGCCTCGTCAATTGCATCTAAACGACTATAAATGTCCCTGCACAGCTCCTGTTTTATAACACAATATCCCTTATCATTTATTCATCCCACTTTCACAGGTGTGCCGTCCAATAACACGTCCCCCACTCGTGTCCGAGCGCTTGTCTTCCAGCCTGCCGTCCAAACCGGACTCTCA
>NC_044048.1:12222809-12225309 GCF_902167405.1 Gadus morhua | reverse complement strand
ACACACGCATATCCCCCCAACCCCCCCCCCCCCCACACACACACACACACACACGGTCAGTCAGCCGCCCTGCGCTCAGTACCAGCTGAGGTGCTCCATAGTTTGTGGGGAGCAGGGGGAGCTCGTTATCCTCATTAATTAATGACAAAAGCGATGTAATTGGCCATCCATAATCCACCATGCGGAGACTCAGTGACAGGCAGGGCTGGGACTATCCTCGACTCATAAACACGCATCAAGAAACCGCAGAATGAAGACACATTTAATCTATTTTGTGTGTGTGCGTGTGTATGTGTGTGTGTACGTGTGTCTGTGCGTATTTGTGTTAGTGTCAGTGTGTCAGTGTGTCCGATAACTAGATTCTGACAAGACTGACTCGAAATCGTAGGAAAGTCACTCACTTACACCATAGATGTACATTTTTGGTCAAAACCTACAACTAAAGGTGTTTTTTCGTGTTATTTGTTGTGTTATGTTACCCACCTCTCCCTCAACGGATCCATTTGAAGCTCCAGTGGGCCTGGTCCACAACACCACCATTCCTGTTCTCTGAATGAAAGACAAGATTAATGGCACTTCTTGTTGCAGTCTATCTCACGCAAGCCTAATTAAAACCATTGGAACATGCGCGTGGCCAAGGATCAGTGGCTTTTAATGAGGAGCTTGTAGGTTGATTTGAGTCTCATTTTTTGCTTAATAAGGCCGGTTTAAAAAGTAATTTTAGAGGGATGTGACTCTTTTAAACCTGCTCATTATCAATGATAGCGCCTCACTTAAGTACTTCAGGAAACGCTGTGTTTAATTAATATTGTGTCGCACATGTGGATTAGCTGACAGGCCGGTTTAGTGGAGTGCAGGCGGGCGAGTGAGGGGGCTAGAATTGATGAAGAACTTTCAAGGGCACTGATTTCATTAAGCAGCTTCATTAGGGCCCAAATAACTCTTCATGTCATTTCAATGCTTCAGTCACACACGTGCACGCACGTGCACACACGCACGTGCAAACATGCACACGCATACGCACACACATGCATGGGCACAGTCACACACACACACACACACACACACACACACACACACACACACACACACACACACACATGGACATACAGGCAAACACACATTCATACACACACACACACACACACACACACACACACACACACACACACACACACACACACACACACACACACAAACACACACACATACACACCCATGTATGGGCAGTTTGGGCACAGACACACAGACACAAACACATGCACACACACATTCAGGTGCAGGGTCAGACACACACAAACACACACACACACACGCACACGCACACACAAACACACACACACACACACACACACACACACACACACACACACACACACACACACACACACAGACTGTATTGTATCAAGGTGTGTGGAATGATTCTCAGAGGAGTTGGATCAAAACAATAAAACAATATTTTGGTGTGCAATCTAAATTATGGGATGGTGGTATTTGTGCTCTTACCACTAGTCCAACCCTTGCTTTCCCTGGAATTCTCCTGATCTCACCTTGGTTCTCCCCTGGTCCCAGCCTGGCCCTCCCCTGGCCCTCCCCTGGTCCCAGCCTGGCCCTCCCCTGGCCCTCCCCTGGTCCCAGCCTGGCCCTCCCCTGGTCCCAGCCTGGCCCTCCCCTTGGTCTCACACTGGTTGCACCTTGCTTGTCACCCGGTTTCTCCCTAGTTCGTAACTGGTCGAACCCTAGTCCTTCGAACACAGTTTTCTGAAGACCTTTCTTGCCCCTTCATCCCACTCTTTAATATACTGTGAAGTACCACTTTATAATTTGCACTTTACACTTTACAATTCATAATTTAAATTGATGATACCGTTTCTTTGATTTGCCCTGTTTGTTCTGTGTTTCTTTATTTTCACATTTACTTATTTACGTATTTTTATTGTATTGTACTTAATCCTGTGTTTTCCACTGTTGCAGGGCTGTTATAACAGAGGAATTTGCCCTCCAGGGGATTAATAAAGTTGTTATCTATCTTATCTATCATTGTGGCTATTGACCTTCGGGGGCTTTCAGTGTCAATCTGTAGGATTTTATTGTCTTGCCTAAGGCCAACTAGACCAAAACACACACACACACACACACACACACACACACACACACACACACACACACACACACACACACACACACACACACACACACACACACAAACACACACACACACACACACACACACACACACACACACACACACACACACACACACACACACACACACACACACACACACACACACACACACACACACACACACACACACACACACACACACACACACACAGCGTTTGACGTTTTACATGTTCTTACACTGGGAGAAAGTGAGTGTACACTGCCCAACTGCTCTTCCTTCTGCAAGCTATTTTACAATTGTGTTATTAAAAAAGTACTAATCAAATAAATGTATGTTTAGGGACATATTTCTTTAAGTGTTTGTATCGTAGGA
>NC_044048.1:12212809-12215309 GCF_902167405.1 Gadus morhua | reverse complement strand
CGTGCGTGCGTGCGTGCGTGCGTGCGTGCGTGCGTGCGTGCGTGCGTGCGTGTGTGTCTGTGTGTTGTGTGTGACTGTGTATGAGGTTGAGAGTGTGTTCGTGGCTGTGTGTGTGCGTGCACCCTGGGATGATATTGTTCTAGCATCCTCCACACTGGTAATCCCCCTAAAGCTTTAAATACTCTCAGAATTTACAACACAGCAAAAAATATCTAAAGAGTAAATGTTTAAGAGTAAATATTTATGAGTAAATATGAAGAAGAGTAAAAATTAAGATAAGTAAATATGTAATATTTTCAGTTGAGGCAAGACAAAACAAATAATACCTTCATAATGTAAATTAGAGTTTACAATATAATAACCACACATAAATGCACATTTAAACAATGCACATTGACATGAGCAACGATTCTTCAGTGCAACAGTGTGAGTGTGTGTTTGTATCAGGGTGAGAGTGCATGTATGTGTGCACACAAGTGTTGTTATGCAGAGCCCTGGGCCATCAGCAGTGAGAGGGAGCTCCAGATACATGGTCAGTGTCCTACTTGTGCTCACCTGTATCTTTGTCTTTGCAGGGCCTGAGTAAATATGATCTTGGTCCAAATAGATCTATGTTCAGTTGTTTATGGTGCGAGGCACATTTGTTTCTTATGCTACTTTCTTTCTCTACTGCATTGCTGTTTTGCTCTTCCATCATTGTGCGTTGATGCAATTGTACTTTATAGAGACACACGCACACACACACACACACACACACACACACACACACACACACACACACACACACACACACACACACACACACACACACACACACACACACACACACACACACACACAGACACCCACACACAAACACAGCACAGCCCAGCACAGATGTGGATTGAGCAGATGGTGGCCGTATTCATTTTTCCAGACTATCATGAACTGAATATTATAGACAGCAGACTTAGCCAATCCTGAATCTACTCACATGCAACATCTACACACATTAACACACACTAAAACACTCTCACACACACACACACACACACACACACACACACACACACACACACACACACACACACACACACACACACACACACACACACACACACACACACACACACACACACACACATACACAACCAACACACACCACATTCAAACACATGGTTTGCATGCGGACATATAATCCATTATGTTCCAATTACCCCAGTGACCTCAGTCTCAAAATCCTCCATGTCCCCCCATCGTTCTTTACCGATCCCCCCCCAAAGACCAGCTCTCCCTAGAGGTCCCTCCTTAACACTTAATTGGACTCTCCATTCAGACCAGCTCTTCCTAGATGTCACTAACTCCTCACTGAGCCCTCTACAGAACAGCTCTTCCTCGATGTCCCTCCCTAACTTCCTACTGGACTCTCCAAACGGACCAGCTCTTCCTAGAAGTCCCTCCTGAACTCTTAACTGGTCTCTACACATAGACCAACGACCTGCTGGCGGTCCTGATCCTTCCCCTCGTGGCTCTACTCCTCCGCCGAAACATCTGTGGGGGATGGAAGGAAATGATCTGAGAGACCTGCCCATGGCTGTCGTCTCTGCACTTTGCCAGGGCCCTGCAACTGTGTATAGCGTTCACCCTGCTCTTGTGCTCTCCTTGAATCACTCTCACATTCATTGTCACTCATTCACACTCTCTGTCTCTCCCTGTCTCTCTTCCCGACAGCATAGATCCCATCTCTATTAATCTCCTGTTCCCTTCTCTCCTGCACCCTCTCCTCCACCTTCTTCCTCTCCCCTTCCTCTCTCTATCCATCTCCCTCTTTACATCTCTCTTTCTTCCTCTCCTTATTTCTCTCTCTGTTTGCCCCCTAACCCTCTCTCATTCCTCTCTCTCCCATCCACATCCCTCTGTAATCAAAATGGTTAAAACCAAAAACCTGTTAGGCAGTAAATCAGGTTTAATCTCTGGCCTGAAGAAAAGATGAACATTAATCCACATCTGTCCATACAAATGTTTACCGCTCATATTTTAGTCCTCATTAGGGGCGGCTGGTAAGCCGCATGCTTATGGTTATGTGCATGCATGCTGGGAAACAGATGACAGAGAGACAGAGGGATAGAGTGAGGGAGAGGGAGACAAATGGGGGGGAGGGGGGGGGGGGGGGGGGGGGGGGGGGGAGAGAGTGTCAGAGAGTACGTTAGAGTGAGAAGAACAGAATGGGAAAAGAGATAGAGAAAGATAGAGATAGAGTGGGGGAGAGAGACACAAAGGTGACGGAGAGAGAGAGAGAGAGAGAGAGAGAGAGAGAGAGAGAGAGAGAGAGAGAGAGAGAGAGAGAGAGAGAGAGAGAGAGAGAGGCAGGGAAACAGAACAAATATATATGTTACTGCTTTAAATCAAATCTAAACGGGTGTGTGCATATGGGGGAAGCCTATCTTATAGAGCGTAAGCGGGCCTATATGTATCACAAACGGTCGCACACTTTATCTAATGAGAGTTTTAGACGCTTTCA
>NC_044048.1:12050309-12210309 GCF_902167405.1 Gadus morhua | reverse complement strand
GGCTCTCCGTGTGTGTCTCTAGGAAAGGCAGATGGGGGGGAGGGAAGAAAGGAGAATAATTATAAATAATAATAGAAAAAGAACAATGAGTAATGTTCATAGTAGCAATGTCATATATTGTCGTCTTCGCGCACACCCCCCCCCCCCCGCCCCACTGAAACATTGAAAATCAAAAGCAGTCGATGTTCTTTGCTCCTTCTCACTTCCAACTCTCGCTTTTTTTCCACTCCTCTTCATTACTCTGCTCTTCCTCTTCGTCTTTTTCTATCGCTTTAAATCACAGGTCCCACTAGCAACGTCTCGTCCTCTTGTATCTTATTAAGTTTAATGTTTCTGACCTAGGAGAACAGGGCGATAAGTACACCAATATAATTATCCCATTTTACACTGCCTTAAAATGTCACTGGGAATCAGAGTTATGGCGTTAATACAATAAAAAGGGCTTTTGGCCATGAGAGATGATGACTTAATACTGGACCAGTCAGAATTTATCTGCTGTACTTTTCCTCCCTGTGTAACACTTATTGTTAGCATTCTGTCGATTTAGCTGTTCATACAAAATTAAATAATGTGATCGCTTATTAACTACTTTTAGCCACTAAGCACATTCTACACTTCATTTAAGCACATCATTTATCCCTGTGCATATTATATGAAATATTGATTGAAATGTCACATTTCTAAGTGAAACTCAAATTGTGATTACGCATTGTTATGTTAGAATATAAAATACAGAAAGCGTTTATACATCCGCATCGTTATAATCATTTAAAACATTTCTACCTGTAGCTGAAAGAACCATGATTATATTTTAACCAACCCTATGATTCATTATAAATTTCTCCTTTGCGAGCAGAGCTCAGAATTACACCATATTATATTTAGATTCTCGCTGTTTTCCAGAAAGCTGGCCGGCGATAGTGCTATTTACTGTGGGGCTGACGGAGGCACATTTGGGAGCAGTTCAAATTCAAAGCCGTGCCAATCTTCAAATTTTTCAAGTTGTTTCATCTCTGTCTCTCCCTGTCTCTCTGTCCCTCTCCGCCCCCCACCAAACCTACACACACTCTCTTTCCCTCACCCGCTCTGGTCACCCCCTCTGTCCCCATAGATGTCGATGTGAAATATTTAAACACACTTTGTAGTGTGTGGGGGGACAATGCACCTCAGCAGATGGGCCCTCCCTGCACAGACGCAATGTATGCAAATCTCCATGCAAAGCAGCCCAGGATGTTTTCAATATAACACAAGCGCCTCCGGCCATGTTTTAATCCCCCTTTACCCGCAGCCAGTGCACCATTTCATCCAGTCAAACGCCTTGAGCACTATGTCAACTTGGACATCTGGCCACTTGACGGAACCCAAAAAATAGTCCGTGTTTCATCTGTCTGTGTGTGTGTTTGGGGTGTTTGTGTGTCTGTGTCTGTGTGTTTCTCTGTGCCTGCGTGTTTGTTTGTTTATGAAACAGCAAGTTTTCAGAAGGTTCCAAGGTGACGTAAAGGTGATGTAGGCTAGTGTGGTGGTGGTTCCTCCTGAGCCAGAGTCATCGGGCGCATGGCGTATGTGCGTGTGTGTGTGTGTGTGTGTGTCTGTGTGTGAGAGAGAGAGAGGGACAGGGAGAGAAAGAGACTATGCCGCCGCCGTTCTGTAGATTGTCTCTTAAGTTTGCTCCGCCGATGTATACTCTATTGGTCTTCCCGCCTCCCTCCACCTCTAGGAATACACAAAGCACACGAACCGCAGACAGACTTGCAGATCGGCAAAGAGTGTACAAACACACCTCCACACGCACACGCAAGCAAACAAACAAACACACACACACACACACACATGCGCGTGTACTGGCACCTTCACACAGAGTTGCCCCCCCCCTGCAGCCCTGCTAGTCAGAGCGGTGTGTTCTGCAGCGGTGACATGTGAAGGGTGCTAGCGCATCGCCAGGCACCTGGAGACACATGGCACCCTTCACTGCAGTGTTTGTCCATATCTATGGCCATGTGTGTGTGTGTGTGTGTGTGTGTGTGTGTGTGTGTGCGTGTGTGTCTTTGTGTGCGTGTGCGTGCGTGCGCCCCTGTGTGGGTGTAGATGTAAATGTATCTGATGTATGTAAATGTGTGTGTTTGTATGTATGTAAATATGTGTCTGTGTTTGTATGTGTGTGTCTTTGTGTTGCTAATGCATATGTCTGCCGATTGGATATATGAGTGTGCATGTATAGTTGCATGTTTGTTTGTGTATATGTATGTGAACATGTGAGAGAGAGAGAGTGTGAGAGAGAGAGAGAGAGAGCGAGAGAGAGTGTGCATGTGTGTGCGTTTTTTGTGTGTGTGTGTGTGTTTGTGTTTGTGACCTAGGTGTGAGGCCAGGTGTCACAGAAGGCCAACCCCCCGAGGGTCTCCAGCTATTTCCTGGATGGACCACAGGATCAGTTGCTCTCGGCGATGTCGCATGTCCTCATCGACCTAGATGGAACACAGTGGAACACTTTGCATCACGATGCACCGCTATGCACCAAAGGTTCTCAGGATAATGAAACCAAACGTATAATTTGACCAATATTCTCACCCAGAGTCATGACTTTGTATTTCCTTTAAATTATGTGTTGTCCCAGTGTTTCTGATATTTCTCGTAAAATTAAATGTAGGGTAAATTCTGAATTAATTTACCACAAACAAATAATTGTGAAATAAACAATTTATTGAAACATTTAGATTTAAGAGTGGAATACTTTAATAACAATGCACGGAAATATTGCATGGTAATAACCCTTATAGCAACGTCTGAGCTTAATGACTATATGTATTACTTCCTTTTCTTCTTTGTCCAATCAGTCATGTTAACAGGGCCAATGTGTCAACCACTGCCTTCTTCAGACATAAACCAAGAAGACAGCCTGAATCATTTTCAGGGTACACACACTTTCTACCAATGCCTCAAATTAGATTAGCCTGCATTTTAGCCTATTCTAGGCTTTGAAAACCGTAACCTTAGTTTGGTTACTACAAACGACATGTCCTAGAGCTGTGACTTGACCTGTTATTTACAGCACATCAATACCACAAACAAGATGGAATAAAAAAATAAACTATAATTGCCAATCCCAAAGGGAATAGCACTATGAAAAATACTTTGTCTCCATGTTAATGTCTAAGCATATTTTAGCTGTGCGATCGTGTCATCAGTGGACACAGCGAAGCTCTGTAAGCATATTCTTTTCTCTCTGTACTTGTGGCTGGCATGGTGAAGACTGCCTGCAGCTTCTATGAGGGTCCGTGGATATGTGTGAATTTAGGGGGGGGGAGGTTCCTGTGTATATTTGTAGTTAAACCCCAGGCTACAATTGAGTGTGTGTGTTTGTGTGTGAGTGTGTGTGTTTTGTCCTGTATGTGTGTGCGTTTGTGTTCAAGTGTGTGTTTTAGGTGTGTGTGTGTGTGTGTGTGTGTGTGTGTGTGTGTGTGTGTGTGTGTGTGTGTGTGTGTGTGTGTGTGTGTGTGTGTGTGTGTGTGTGTGTGTGTGTGTGTGTGTGAGTGTGTGTGTATCTGCGTGTGCTACTATATATGTGTCTGGTTTTGGGTGTGTTTGTCTGTGTGTGTGTGTATGTGTGTGTTTGCGTGTGTGTTATAGGTATGTGTGTGTTTAGGTATGTGTGTGTGTATGTGTGTGTGTGTGTGTGTGTGTGTGTGTGTGTGTGTGTTTGTGTGTTTTTCCCTGTGTGTGTTTGAGATGTGTGTGTGGTTTAGCTGTGTGTGTGTGTGTGTGTGTGTGTGTGTGTGTGTGTGTGTGTGTGTGTGTGTGTGTGTGTGTGTGTGTGTTTGTCTGTGTGTGTGTGTATGTGTGTGTTTGCGTGTGTGTTATAGGTATGTGTGTGTTTAGGTATGTGTGTGTGTATGTGTGTGTGTGTGTGTGTGTGTGTGTGTGTGTGTGTGTGTTTGTGTGTTTTTCCCTGTGTGTGTTTGAGATGTGTGTGTGGTTTAGCTGTGTGTGTGTGTGTGTGTGTGTGTGTGTGTGTGTGTGTGTGTGTGTGTGTGTGTGTGTGTGTGTGTGTGTGTGTGTGTGTTAGGTGTGTGTGTGTGTGTGTGTGTGTGTTAGGTGTGTCTGTGTGTGTGTGTGTGTGTGTGTGTGTGTGTGTGTGTGTGTGTGTGTGTGTGTGTGTGTGTGTGTGTGTGTGTGTGTGTGTGTGTGTGGGTTGGAGGAAGCGTGTAGGTAAGTGTAGAGGACACACCTGTCAGTACCACAGCTGGTTTCTCTGGCTGCAGGGCTCAGACCAGAGCAGGATGACACACAGCATCACGGCACCACTGCACAGGGCCTGAGGTTAGCACACCAACATACACTCTAGATTGAGACGCATACACACACACCCACACACGCACACACTCACACAAACACACACACACACACACAGGCAGCCACACGACTACATTCACACAAAGACCGGAAACAGAAATATTAAAACATTTAAGCATACACACACACACACATACGCAAGTGCGCACACATACACATACACACACATACACGCAAACACACAACTATATTCACATATACACCAAATAAAGACATATTAACACTTGAAAAAACACACGCTTACACACATACAGACACACAGACACGGACAGAAACCCACGCACGCAGACCTTGACACAAAAATCCCCCACCCTCACACAAACACACACACACTCACACATATATACACACACACTCGAACACAGAAGTCTGCAGACATGAACACCTTATAGTCGGATGTCCTCACCCGTGATGCCAGGAGAGCAGTGAAAAACACCACCTGGGCACATCATCATATCTTGTCAAGACATTTTTTTGTTTTTTCATTAAAGTGTTGGCTAAATGAAGGTGTGAATAACATCACAGACCAGATTGCCTGGCAATACACTGACCATCATCTCGTAAGGAAGTGGGTTGGTGGGGATGGGAGGGTTGAGGGGGGGGGGGGGGGGGGTTGTGTTTGGAAGATATATCAGGGCGGGGGTGGAGGGTGAGAGGAACACAGCTCGAAGAAACGAAGAAGAACCCCCCCCCCCCCCCCCCCCCTAAAAAAAAGAGAACACACCAGATAGATTGAGAAAGAGATGACGGGGGGAGGCGAGTGAGTTTTATTGTGTCTGCGTTTACACTTCTCCCTCAACAAAGCGATGTGTCTCCAAGTTGCCTTGTCTCTCCGCATCGTCGTTGAGATCACGGGACTCTGATGTCGGTCGCCGCTGCTGCTGCAGCCGCTACTGCTGCTTTTATAATGCTGGAGGTCGATGCGCTCTGTGAGCTGGTCGCTCCCCGGTCTGCTGAAGAGCATGCATCTCCCCATCCCCTCGGTCCTCCGGGCGAAGCGTTCTCCCAGCCCCCTGTGCTCTCTGGGGGGGGGGGGGAGGTTGGTGAAGCCTCAGGCAATGCCCCTCCCTCAGTGTCCTCATGCATTTCCAAGCGTGTCTTAGACAGAAGAGGAGAGGCCTCTGAGACTGCACTGCACTAGATGTTAAACTAAAGAGTTTAGTAGAGGTTTAACTAGGGAGTACAGTTTAGATATTAAACTAAAGAGTATAGTAGAGGTTTAACTAAGGAGTATAGGTTTAACTTGCTTGATTAGAGAGTATAGTGTATGTTTACCTGGGGAGTATAGTTAAGATGCAGGACTCGAAGGTGTATTTTGAGATTGAACTAGGTTGTATAGTTTAGATGTTTGACCAGAGAGTATAGTAAAGGTTTAACGGGAGATTAGTTTAGATGTTTGACAAGATATTCCTTGAGATTACTCAAGGACCTCACCCTTTAGGAAACCATGTTGAACTATGAAAGTATGAATTACACTGTAAAAAATTTGTTAAAAAGAAATATGTCTCATTGAGATGAGCAGACATCTCAATGAGATGTTATCCAGGATTGTTATTAAGTTACAGGTGTTTATTATTCTGCAGAAAGCTAATGGGAATGGGAAAATGAAAATTGTTTGGACAACCAAAACAAAGCCGTTGTGTTCTCTGCTGAGAATTCAAGTGAAAAAGGAACTAACTGGAGTCAATTATAAAGATAAAGTAAGCATGTTGACAGGAGAGAGGAAACTGTGTTTTGACTGCTGCTGTCATGGGAGGTTCCCTCTTCCCCCGTCTAAAGTTTACATACTAAATGCCGAGGCCTCGCTGATTGTGTGTGTGTGTGTGTGTGTGTGTGTGTGTGTGTGTGTGTGTGTGTGTGTGTGTGTGTGTGTGTGTGTGTGTGTGTGTGTGTGTGTGTGTGTGTGCGTGCGTGCGTGCGTGTGTGTGTGTTTGTGTTGGTGTGCTTGTATCTGTGTGTGCTTGTATGTTTGTGTATGTGTGCATATGTGCATGTGTGTGTGTGTGTGTGTGTGTGTGTGTGTGTGTGTGTGTGTGTGTGTGTGTGTGTGTGTGTGTGTGTGTGTGTGTGTGTGTGTGTGTGTGTACTCATGTACTCATGTGCCCCAGAATATGCGCCTGACAGTGCATGTGAGAATGGGCGGCTGTGCACGTTTGTTAGTGCAAACCAAATGATCAACTTCTGCTAAATACTAATTACTGAATAGTTGGTGCCGGTGCCCTTTCTATTGGGTCCCTTTAGTATAAACATTCATTATGGCTCTTCTCTCCTTTGTAGCCCATCATCATTATTCCACTGCATCCCCCCAGGAAGGAGAGAGAGAAAGAGAAAGAGAAGAGAGAGAGAGAGAGAGAGAGAGAGAGAGAGAGAGAGAGAGAGAGAGAGAGAGAGAGAGAGAGAGCGAGAGAGAGAGAGCGAGAGAGAGAGACCACGGTTGGCCCAGGTTGGTAGGATAGGAGGGGTGTGTGTGTGTGTGTGTGTGTGTGTGTGTGCGTGTGGTTGTGTGCATGTGTGTGTGTGTGTGTGTGTGTGTGTGTGTGTGTGTGTGTGTGTGTGTGTGTGTGTGTGTGTGTGTGTGTGTGTGTGAATGTGAATGGATGGAGGGGCTAGGGGGTGTGGGTGGGGGTGGGGCTGTGGGGTGGTGGGGTGGTGGGGTGGTGGGGCTGTGGGGTGGTGGGGTGGTGGGGTGGTGGGGGGGGGGGGGTACACAGTGGAACTAGAACGGCAGGACCTGGGAATGCACACAAGTGATATTTGTGTGCCGAGATCAAAAAGCATTTACCTTTAGATGTCGCCCTGATATGAATATTCAACATCCTTATTGAAATCTAATTTGGGTCTCCTTGTCTCGGGGGTCTTTTCATCAGTGGCTGTTGCCCGAGGCCACTGCTGATTGACAGCCAAACTTTAGTAAAGAGAGAACAGGGGGAGAGGGGGAAAAAAGAGAGAGAGAGAGAGAGAGAGAGAGAGAGAGAGAGAGAGAGAGAGAGAGAGAGAGAACAGATGAATGCTGGTGCGTGGGGATGGAGGGACGGATTAGGGGGCCTCACCTCTTCCACTGCGTGCACAAACAGAGTATAAAGAGAAATGGAAAGTGTGGAGGCGTTTTCCCGGACCAACAGTTTACGCCCGCCTGCCGTATTCTCTCCATATTCACCTGATGAGAGTCTGATAATGAGGGTGTCATGTGGACATGGTGACAAGAGATGAGTTGAAACAGCATATGGTGCATTTTTATTGTTTTGAATCCCTTTACTATAAGGGCACGTTAACCATTAGTCAACATATGTTAATGCAGTGATAACAAATATTCTATAGCATTAGCATAGTTGGTTAGGGCTAGGAATTTGTTAGCTAAAGTTCTTGTTTGTTGAAATTACTCTGGTCAGGGTTAGGGTTAAGGAAAGGGGGATGGTTATTCAGGGTTAGGGTTAACCATAACACTGATTATTAGAAAGCCTTAGTTAACATTAACACCATTAGTAAATAATTACTGCACAATTCGATACTTTTTTATTAACTGTAACTTAACTTATTACAGAATTAACTATTTTAATAGCTAAGCAATCTGCCCTTATTGTAATGTGTTCCAATACAAAAAAAGCGACATATGCAGTTTTGTTGCATTTAAATATTTGATCAACCTAAAAGTATTTATTTATTATTTGAATACACTGAATATTGAATGCATCTGAGCACGTTAAACAAATCAAAGGCAAAACCGCTTCACAATAATACAATAATGATGAGTATATTTTAATCTTCTCCCCCCTTCAATGTACCGAATCATGATTGAGTGTTTGTCTTACAGAATATGAATACATATGGCTTCTTATTTTCTTTTCACGAAATTGCCAAAGAATTAAAAAAATGTCCTACTGGTGGTTACGGGTCTGACCAAATGTCCACTACTAACGTTCATGGAGGTTGTGGTGTGGCCAGTGGGCGGAGTGGGGGTCCGTGGGACTGATGCGCAGGTGTGGGTCTTGTCCCTCAGGGTTCTATTAAAATGGTGGCCGGCTTCATTTGCTCTTTAGATTCAACACAGGCCATATGTTGGCAGCAGACAAACAGCTGATGGAGTTTAATTGATGGAAATCAAAAAATTTCGCGGGTTGCTTTTGTGTGCGTTCGTGTGTGTGAATTTGTCTGTGTGTGTGTGTGTGTTTGTGTGTTTGTGTGAGTGTGGAGGAGAGAAGTTGCTCGAAGCCTGCCTGCCTGGCTGCATATGTGTGTGTGTGTGTGTGTGTGTGTGTGTGTGTGTGTGTGTCTGTGTCTGTTTGTGTTAGTGTATTTGCATGCGTGCAATCATGTTTGCATCAACATTAAAAGAAGGGGTTCTGAGGAGTAAACTGACAAAAACAAATGAGAAAATGGTCCGAGAGATGTACAATCACCCTAAAAATACACTATAGTGAAGGGATCTGTTCCCCTAATTTGTGGGTTATGATTCCTACAGGAACCCTGCTGTGTTCAGAGTTTAAACTTCATGTTTCATCTGCCTTCACACAGAGAGTGTCCGTGACTGCAGTCAACTTGTACAAATTACCACTGGCATTGAGCTGATTTAAGCACAGAAGGGGACGCAAAACAGATGAGAATTTACATTCACTTTGAGGACAATGAACCCCGATCAGAAGGACGAACGAGAGAGTGGCGCAGAATTATGAATTAATCACACTGACCACGGACCCAAATATGCTACATTTCCACCCCAAAAAACATAGAACGGAAAATATTTTAAAATATATAAAAATAAGCGGGGAGTCACGAGGGACGAACCAACATCGGGTTATAACAGGCGCAACGCAATTAGCACATAAAACCTGCCAATGGCCCTAAATTCAGACTTATAAAGGCCTCCTGATCCATTACGACAAAGTGATTAATCCATCTCACAATAGACAGTCTTAAAATTGCCCTTTATATCATTAGTTATCCCCCTATATAGCAGCTCTTCCTTTAGCATTGCAGTAATTAGCATTCGTATCAGGGGCCCTGGGACCAGGGAGCTCACCGGCCCCTCCACCACACTGGCAGGACGTAGAATGAGGCGGCAACACACAGAAGAAATGTCATTAACTTGATGTTAATTACTAATTAATAGGGCCATTTCATTTACATGTATATCTGCCTCACTGATGGACCCTGCGTTACTCTGCTAGCCCCGACTCATCCAAAAGGTTGGGGGGGAGGGGTGAGGGGGGTGTGAGGGATGTGGGGGGGAGGGGGGGTCACCTCCCCTTCTCTTTGACTCCGTCCTTTCAGTGTATCATCTCTCTTAATTAAATAGTGGACCACTCATCATGATTATGTCTGTGTGGTTTTTATCGCATCATATCCTTATCAGCGAACGATACTCGTAAAAGTGACATTTCGAAGAGGCCTGGCAGATTTTAGTTAAATTAAAAAAGAGGGAAGAGCAGCAGCAAAAAAAGAAAGAAAAAAACGATGTAAATGTGGCAAAAAAAACAAAAAACACTTCAAGCGACGACTTTTACAAGACTTGTGAGTTTCAAACACTTGTCTGACCCCTCCCTTTCTTTTCATCACCACGGCAGCTACAAGCCACCCGTTTCTATGGTAACCTGTGCCATTCAGTCCCAGGAGAGAGAGTGGGCTGGGTTGACTAGCGTCTGGCCATTCACACGTGGGCAGTGCCAGATAGCCAACATGGCACACAGCATCCTGCCATATGGTGCCTCCCCATAAGTCCTTCTCTGCCTGGACCGGGGATACGGGCCTGAAATGGGCTACTGGTGTGAAAGGGACAGACTTACTCCAGAATTCGCCCTCCCCCCCAACCCCACCCCATCCTTCCCCCCAACAGCTGATCCACAACAGCTGAAACGCAACAGCATGGGGACAAATCTTCAGAAAAGCTTTACCTGTTCAAACAAAGTGCTAATTTCATTATAACGTAAGGTTGGGTTTGATAAAAAATAAGAGTGTTATAGTAAGAGTAGTTAGAGTAGATCACAAGGAAAGAAAAACAATGTGCCTAAATTGTCCATATCCAACATTTGCGATTATTGGCTCTTTGCCGTGGTAAGTAATGCAGAATGATTTATACTGTACTGCCCCTTTGTGGCGCTGAAGGGAATGACATGCATCGACAACAATTAAAGGTAAAGGCAGAGATGGAAGAGCTCAGCGCAGTTGATAAAATACATTTATTTAGAAGTTGAACACAATATCATAATTAATATAGAACAAGCTCTATTATGACAGAGGTGAATGTTGCAACCTATCCTACGTAATTCTTGCAAACGGCGATGAATAGAGGACATTCTAAATATTGCATTGCTGTATTTAGAACCCCTTATTTTTCTAGGGGAAAAAAACAAAGGGTATTTGGTTTGAAAAGGTGTTAACTGACTAATGTAACAGCAAACCCAAGCAGGTGCACGTTATGTGCAATGATCACTAAAAGTAACTCTTAATGCTTCTATGGATAAACATTCAGGTAAATAGACTTTAGGTGTACATTAAGGGGACAGAAAACCATAATATTGATTAGATTAGAATAAAATTAGACTCTTACGTAGTAATATCAATAAACTAATAAACTTTGCCAATGTTTTGGGAGCAAAGTGACAAATGCCCTTCTGATCTTGATCTTGATCTTGCCAGTATTAAATAAGTAGTATTTTACCACTGATTATGTTACCACTAATGAAATATGGCTAATTAGCTTGCAAATTGGCAAGAAACAGTGGAAATCTGTTTAGTACTTTACAACGCATAAATTAATGAAGGGTCAACATAGACGTAAGGAAAAACAACATTCATAATTACAGAGGGAGGTTTATTAAAATATAGAATCATATTGCATTAAACTTTCATCCTTGACCGTTGAAGCAAACTAAGCCCAACAATAGATCATATTTCTAAATTGTCAAGACTTTTTTAGCAGCGAAAACAGTAAGGCATATAGATACATACAGGTGCTGGTCAAATTATTAGAATATCATGAAAAAGTTGATTTATTTCAGTAATTATATTCAGAACGTGAAACTTACATATTATATCAATTCATTACACACAGAGTGATATATTTGAAATGTTTATTTCTTTTAATTTGGATGATTAGTACTGACAATTACTGAAAATCCCAAATTCAGTATCTCAGAAAATTAGAATATTAGTTACGACTAGTACAAAAAATGATTTTTTAGAAATGTGGGCCAACTGAAAAGTATGAACATGGAAAGTTTCAGCATGTATGGCAATCAATACTTAGTTGCAGCTCCTTTTGCCTGAATTGCTGCAGCAATACGGCGTGGCATGGAGTCGACCAGTCTGTTGCACTCCTCAGGTGTTATGAGAGCCCAGGTTGCTTTAATAGTGGCCTTCAGCTCTTCAGCATTGTTGGGTCTGGCATCTCGCATCTTCCGCTTCACAATACCCAATAGGTTTTCTATGGGGTTAAGGTCAGGTGAGTTTGCAGGCCAATCAAGAAGAGGGATACCATGGTCCTTAAACCAGGTACTGGTAGATTTGGCACTGTGTGCAGGTGCCAAGTCATGTTGGAAAATGAAATCGTCACCTCCATAAAGTTGGTCCGCGGCAGGCAGCATAAAGTGTTCTAAAACTTCCTGGTAGACTGCTGCATTGACCCTGGACCTCAGGAAACACAGTGGACCAACAGCAGCAGATGACATGGAAACCCAGACCATTACTGACTGTGGAAATTTTACACTGGACTTCAGGCAACGTGGATTCTGTGCCTCTCCTGTCTTCCTCCAGACTCTGGGACCTTGATTTCCAAAGGAGATACAAAATTTACTTTCATCTGAAAACATAACTTTGGACCACTCAGCAGCAGTCCAGTCCTTTTTGTCTTGAGCCCAGGCGAGACGCTTTTGACGTTGTCTCTTATTCAAGAGTGGCTTTACACGAGGAATGCGACAGCTGAAGCCCATATCTTGCATACGTCGGTGTGTGGTGCTTCTTGAAGCACTGACTCCAGCTACAGTCCACTCTCTGTGGATCTCCCCCACATTTTTGAATCGGTTTTGTTTGACAATCCACTCCAGGGCGCGTTTATCCCTCTTGCTTGTACACTCTTTTCTACCACATCTTTTTCTTCCCTTCGCCTCTCTATTAATGTGCTTGGACACAGAGCTCTGGGAACATCCAACCTCTTTGGCAATGACCTTTTGTGTCTTGCCCTCCTTCTTTAAAGTATCAATGGTCATCTTTTGGACAGTTGTCAAGTCAGCAGTCTTCCCCATGATTGTGTGTCATACAGAATCAAAACGAGAGACCATTTAAAGGCTTTTCCAGGTGTTTTGAGTTAGTTAGCTATTTAGAGTGTGGCACCAGGTGTCTTCAATATCTGACCTTTTCACCATATTCTAATTTTCTGAGATGTTGAATTTAGGGTTTTCATTGGTTGTCAGCTATAATCATCTTCTTTTTGGCAAAAAACACTTATAATGTATCAGTCTGTTTGGAATGAATGTATACATTCTACAGGTTTGACTTTCTAAATGGAATTAATGAAATAAATCAACTTTTTCATGATATTCTAATAATATGACCAGCACCTGTATATATATATATATATATATATATATATATATATATATATATATATATATATATATATATATATATATCTCCAAAATGATTATAACATGAGGTATTCGTCTTTCATGCAAATCGAATGACAATAATATCCTTTGGTCTTAAATTGTATGCAAAAAAAATATGAATCTAGACATTGGGAAACGTTTTGAGTAAAAGCCCAGTAACAACAAAGAGAACCGCCCCACCACAGCCTCCCAGATCCAAAGTGAATGACAAGATGATGAGCTTGTAACCATGGCAATGGGCACAACAGAGGGGCAAGTTGTACAGGACGTTTTAATGGCAGCCGGGTAATTAGTCACTCGGTAATGAGATGTCACTCCGACTGGTTTGTTGAGGAGAGGAGGATGGTCGGGGGGGGGGGCTTGTCACTTACTAATACAAAGTCCACAGGTGGGAGAGCCTTGCCGCACACACACGCAAAAAATACCCAGATGGGGTTCACTACCCTCAGGGTAAAGGAAAAACCCTCTTGGTCTGTGACATCTGTCAGAGTCCTCACGAGACATGTCCATCACCATCACGTTGTCATGGAGACCAACCTTGTTCAGACAAACACCAAAAAACAGAGGTGTGACGGAGGGGTGTGGTGGTGGGGTTGGTGGTGGTGGGATAAATAAATGCAATGAAACTACAACAGTAACATATGCCCAAATGTTAACAAAGGTCCAACAAAAAGGCTTTCTTTCAGTAAACTTAAATCTGTGTCCTGTGTAACCCAACTGCGCTTCCCACATTCCTGTGTCCATTGTTTCAAAAAGACTAAGTATCTAGTCTTGAACCATCACACATGTGACTAGACAGTAACATCTGGATGTGTTTTCAGCCGAAATGATTCAAACACGCAACGTAACACCCCAGGATTCTCTTGCCATTAGAATTTCAACAATACAACATACCTCCGGTTACACGGATAACCCATTACAATCCGACCAGTTTCTGAGTCCAGGTCCCATGGCACCCTGTCCCTCATCTCCTTCCTCAGGTTCCTGTTGAAGGTTCCCCCCATGGTCTCTGGGGGATCAGATGTGGATGTGGTTGTAGCGCTGCTTGGCCGAGTCGATGTCCACGCGGCGCGCCTCGGCGAAGGCCAGGAAGGTGAAGAGGCCGAAGAGGTTGACCACCGTGATGAGGAAGAACACAGACGCCCAGGAGCCCGTCGACTCGATCAGGTACCCAGAGAAGTACACCATCAGGACCCCTGTTGAGACACACACACACACACACACACGGGGGTCAGACAGGGAAGGGCAGGAGATGTGAGAAGAGCGCAAAGATGAAGTCAAGGAAGGAAAATATAACAATGATAAGAGCCTAGTTTCATCCAGGGGAGAGCTATGCCCAATATGTTCACAGATGACACACACACACACACACACACACACACACACACCATCTGGCTGTCTTTTTTTTTTTTTTTTTTCTATTATTCATTTGACACAAATTCCAAAAGGATTCCGTAATCATTTATGCATGGCACATAGACAGCAACTTGACAGACAGGAAATACACAGGCCAAAGTTTAACTTCAGACAACATATATTACGCTCGATAGTTAATGAAAGGCCAAACAAAAAGGGTCAACTCTGCGAACAACGATTCGATTCCAGTCCACCTCACCTGAGAAAGCTCCACACGTATTCATGACACCTGGAGAACAGAAAGGACACATTTTCACTTCAAAAGCATATCAAATTGAACAAAGACCTTTTCAGAAGTTGTAAAAATGAAACATCATAAATTATGTCAAGTGTATAATGCATTATGTAGTGACTCATTTTCAATCTTCCAAAAAACAACAACATTATTCCATAATTTTGTTTTCATCATACCAAACAAGGATCCGGCACAGGAAGGGGCCAGATCCTGGACATTTACCGACACCCCGCTGAGAGAGAAGGAAAGATCACGTCACATGTTGTCTCATCACAGCAGATCAAACAAGGGAACAATGTGAAAAAAATTAGAATAGATTATACATCATAAAAACACTCCCTGTTCTCAAACAACACTAGCCACCACAATGTAGGCGAGAGCACGATCGCGTGCGATAACGTGGGATTTTTGCATTGACGTATCCAGATATATTCATACCGAGCATTAAGAAGATGTTATCTGGATTATATGATCTGACTGGAAGAGAACGCAGGCTTATGAAGTGCCTATATTCACACACACACACACACACGCACGCACGCACACAGGATGGCTGCATTCAAGGAAGAAACGACAAATACACTAAGCAAATCTGTGTCCGTGGGTGTGTGTAGGTGTTGTAGAGTTACCTGTGGCTAAAGGTTGTGAGGCCCATGGTGATTGACACAAAAGCAACCGCCCAGGGAAAGGTGGATGTTCCACAAAGCAGAATGGTAAACACACTGGTAACGCCCATGGAAAAAAACTAAAACACACACACATACACAGACAGAGACAGAGACACAGGTGAATCAAAGATCCATCCATCTTGTATAAGTAGTGCGGTAGGCCATACTCCAGCTTACTCATGGATCTAATTCTAGATCAGGGATGGGCAACTTTCATGATAAAGAGGGCCACATTTTTCATCATAACCATCGGAGGGCCACATGACTGCACACTTCAACTAAACGTGAGCTGAGAGAAGCTACACAATTTTGAATTTGGTAGATATGATTTCCTGTATTCTGTTGCATTTTGGGGATGGCCACTACCTAAAAAATCATACAGAATCATAACCTATGTACGGTATGTTAATTGAACCAACATACATTAATTTCATGTTTTCCATGCTCAAACAGCCACATGAATGGTCAGTATTTTTATCAGTGCAAAGGGCTCACATACATCATCATTCAATGAAGTCAAAAAACTGAAAAACAGTGGCCCAACATTAAGTGCAACAACTCAATGAACTCAAACCCAACAAGCAGTTGTAGTAGTTGTAGTGGCGACTTAAGTGGATATCTTTAATGACTGATATCGCTTCTAAGCAAACTAGACGCATGGGTTTGCCTTCGAATTCTATGAATTCTTCTCATCTTTCTTGACCGAGTTTTCTGTAACTCGATCAATTATTATTTTTTTAATTTATTTATTTATTTTTATTATGTGCGGGCCTGACTGAGTGAGGATGCGGGCCGCACTGAGTGAGGATGCGGGCCGCATGCGGCCCGCGGGCCGCCAGTTGCCCATCCCTGCTCTAGATGGTCCAGTGAAAACCTTGACATAAGTAGGAGATATTGATATATTTTGTTACTCATCAAAAGAAAGAGGGTTTTAACCAGCCCTATTTGCTAACAACTGTACTGTTAATACACAAATTATTCTGGGACCCCACTGATGGGCGATATCATTTGAGGAATACAGAGATCATCTCACCTGCATTAACTTCCTCACAGAGGCTGTATCGAAACCTGTTAGGATTAGTAAAACAGACAATGTATTGTCATTATATATGCATGTTAGCATGTGCACATGCTTAAAGTGACTATCGCTATAACCTGCACTATGTATGTCTTCCCATAAGCATCTTCTAGTGGTTTGTGTTGTAGCTATATGGCTGGATGATTATTCTTGAGAAACTTTACCCTTCAGATAGAGTGTAAATAGCTGCAGTGGAAAAGTGACATATTGCAGGTCTACCATTGCGCCACTATTTTACCTTGACAGATGAGGTGGTCAGAGAGACATCCGCTGAGGAGAGAAGAGGGAATGGCCACCAACCATGGAATGACATTGAACACCCATCCCTGATGGAAAAACACAAACACGTCATATGGGATTTTTTATTCCAATCCAAGTAAATACAATAAATGATATACATGTTAGATGACATTATATTGTTGCATTATGTACACGTCTATATTGTATGTTCTCACACAATTTTCCCTGTGTAATATGTTTCATGTAAGCTGCATAGTATGTAAAGTATAAATAATTTAAACATTGGACATTTGAGAAACAAGTATAGGATATATGTAAATTGGATTTTTAGTGAGTGGGAGTCGAGATTGTAATTTATTTATAGGGGTGGCTTGTGGAGGGGGAAACCATTACCTTTGCATCAGGGAACGTGTCCTTAAAGAAAGTCGGAAGCCATGACAACAGAGTGAAGAAGGTGCTCGCTGTGCAGAGGTGAGCAACAATCACTGCACTAATGACGTGGGCAGAGACAAAGAGTTATTAAGAAAGGAACACTTATAGGGCGCCTATTTTACCACCAGGGGGGACTGGGATTAGCTATTATGGCCCTGTCCACACGGAGACGAATTTTTGGTGAAACCGCATAAGTCTTGTGCGTTTCGGCCGACCGTCCAGACGGAGCCGGCGAATCCGGTGCCTGAAACCGGACATTTCTGAAACCACGTCCGAGGGTGATTTCAAATCTATCCGGTCCTATGCGGTTTCGTGTTGAGATTCATGTGGACGCCTTAAACACAAACACAAACGTCATTAGCCCCACACCAGCTGGGCGATGTCAGAGTTGTGTCCGTTTTTTTTTATTTTATTTTTTATTTGTATTATTTTTGTAGCTTTAAATACAGCCCCTTGATAAATGTAATTACTAACTGTAAATTAAAAAGTGTTTCTGCTCAATTTAAAAGGTTGAATCTCCTCGTGACTGAATGCTTATATACAGCGCCCAGGCTGTATGCACGCAGGCTTCATGCGCTCCACTTTTTTCTGTGGAGAACTAGCGCCTTCAATATTTACTACAGCGTTTTCGCCCGTTTTGGCTTTGTGGACGGAGCCTAAAAGGCATTTCCAAATCTGCCTGCCCTGTGACATCACAAGTGGGAGTATCCACCCAGATGTATTATGGATAGATCTGTCTACCAGCCTACCCAGTGTAATGTACCAACTGGTAGGCCTATCTATCCATCAAACATCTAGGTGAACTTCCACTTAGGATGTCACTATGTCACAGTGCACGAAAAAATGGTTTGTAATGGCTAATCCCGCTCACACCTGGTTGTAAATAAGGGCCCTTTAAATAGAGTGATTCGATCTTGAATTTAATGTGTTGTGAAAGGGTGTTCAGAAACACTTACATATGGGCTGAAATGTACGTCATAACACACACACACACACACACACACACACACACACACACACACACACACACACACACACACACACACACACACACACACACACACACACACACACACACTATAGATTAATATTTAACAAACCACACAGCCGGTTGTTTGAAGAGGCGCAGCCAGTGTCTCTTGGTCAGTTTGGACTGAGATCCACCACTTCCAAGGGACTCCAGTGTGATAATCGGACCTGAAAACAAACAAACAACAATGGAGATGAATGAACACAGAAATACTCCACAAAACAGCCCATGCCAACAATGGCAGTGAAGTAAAAGTGATTGCAAGAAAAGAAATGCAATATAGTCACCTTCCCCTTTAAGTAGACACTTCCACATGCAGTATGCCCATAGGACAGAGAGGAGGCCTGTCAGGTAGAACACACTCTCCCAGCCATACACGTCCAGCATCAGAGAGCCCGCCCCTCCAATGATCAACGTGCTGGAGAAGAGAAGAATAAATTGATAATCGTATTAAAGTATATATGGAAAGATATTTTCTCAAACTACAACTGCGTTCTCAGCTTTATCACCTGGGCCTAATTCCCACACCTACTGGTCTGCTGTATTCTCAATTCAACGCCCCTCCCCACAACCAATGTTCTATGTTTTATCAATTATCACATTATTAGACTACATCTATAGAAACTGCAGAATATCTCAATAGAATCCCAAGATTGCATTATTAATTACTATACAATGACAAAAAACCTTTACTTCCAACCCAATATCTAACATTATCCAATGCTGACAAGCTTCCCGTACTGAATCATTCATCTGGAGGTGTACTTGCAATGTGCACGCCCTTTAAAGGCCTACGTGCAGGTTACCCGGAAGTTTTGTTTAATGGGTACATAAAGCACTCAAAACATGTGTATCATTTATAAAATGTCTCCAAAATAGTGTTAAAGTCCAGTTTTGGTCGTTCTGGGCAGTAACGGGTGTTTTCTAACGCCTTTCGGCGATGACGTCACGTTGGGGAGAGGAGGTGGAAGCAGGTAGCCTCAGCCAAAAAATAAAAAATAATAATAATAACCCTAACAAATAACAAGTATGATGGCCCACAGCAGTATCATTTCAAACCTGTCAGACGTGAGAGGGCGAATGAGGCATTGCCGAGAACTGATGGCGGTCAAAGCCAATTTAATGCATGGTCAGAGGAGAATGAGTGGAGAGTTGCTATCATTTAGCAACGCAGTAACGAGCGCGGAGCTAGTCAATGAACAGCAGTGCATACAATAACGACCCTTTTATTTATTTTTACCGTCAGTGAATGACACAGAGTGAAAGTCAACGTTTTCTTTATATCTTGTGACAGCGATTATGTCGTAAGTACCGGTAAACTTAGTCAGAAGATCAAGAAATAGAAGGCATAATGCTAGCTATGGGCTAACTTAGCCTATCGGACAGCAATCAGTGCACTTGCAAATGAGTGCCTGCAAGTAAAGGTTAACCGATCGTGGTGTGACATTATTTAACCATCAATCTACCGCAAATACGAGCAGACAGATGTGCATTGAACACATACACAAAGCACACCGTCCAACCCGGCGGATGCTTAGACAGCCCACAACAAGCCAAACATCACCACGGCGGGTCACTGTGCTCTCTCTCACTCTCGCACGCCCGTACTACACAATCACTCCAACTTATCCAACTCCAAGGCTAGACTGCTTCACCAAGACCACAACTAACCACAAGGCCTTCATAACCATGCAGTATGCCAAAGCCGAAAAGGGCACACGCAGTCGCACGCACACATCTTATGCAAAACAATCCGTTTTATCGTCAACATTCAGTAACTGCAAAGATTTAAAGACAAGCCTCGATCTTACCATAAGCTAGAATGGATCTAAAGTATGTGATTGATACAGTCTGGTTCGGCTTTCGCTTGCTATCCGTTTTTAGTATGACTTCTCAACATTACGTCTTTAGGCGCACATGGCTAATTTGCATACGTGAACAGGATTTGCGGGCTCTGTCACACTAAATCGGTGTGACAGGTTGGGGTGACACCTGTCACACAAATTTGGCAGCCGGTACAAATTTAGTGTGACACCGGCTTTGGTCCGTGTCTCCCCAACGTGACGTCATATAAATGCATTCTGGGGGAAATGAGAATCAATAGCAAACTGCTAAAACCTACTAGTACCTACTTTTTCGTATTACATTCCGTTTGTGATACATAATAACATTAAATACAATAAATAACAGTTTACATTTTAAATACCAACAAGCAAATTGCCCAAATTCGTTGGAAAATAAACCCTGCAACACAGCCTTTAAACAAGGGGCAACCACTCACCCCAAGTAGGAGCCACTGCCAACGGTGCTCATCAGAAAACCTCGCTCACTTTCCACTACCTTCTGAGAGCACAAGCTTGCCAGAGAAGGATAATGTACCCCTGGATATGCATTGGAAATAACCATACAATGCGTTAAGAAACTGTAGAATTTAGGAAAGAGTTATTTATGTGAATGAAAAGGTCAATGACTAAAATACAGCCTTGATGGTTTCTGCCATAACCACCAAAACAAATAAACAAACATGCAGGAATCCTTAGCCTAAGGCCTTTCTTTTGTTGTTGCTTTAGTTTTGTGTGTTTTTTTGTCCCAGGGATAAAAAAACTGTCTGTAAGTATAGGTCAGTTATGACCGTGTTTCTGTCATGTCTAGAGTGGAGAAGACGAGACAAGTCGTGGCACCTTGAAGCAGTCCCATGAGGAAACGAGCCAGGGTCATGGAGAAGATGGGCTGAGAACAGAAGTGGGCCAGCACCGGTGTGAAGGCGGTCATAGCCCCCCAGGCTGCGGCAGACAGGAGTAGGACCTTCTCCCCTCCAACCCTGTGTGAAGAAGCACAGCAGGAAGGTCTGCTCATCTGTGTGCCATTCCTGACTTTTTGCATATAGCATTCCCTCGTGTGTACATTGGGAAACTGAATTAACAAATGTACTCAACCTTCACCCCATTTGCCTAAATGTTGACTTACCTGTCGCTAACATATCCCCCGAGGACTTGTGTAAAGCAGTAGCCCCAGAAGAAACTGCCCAGCACCATGCCTGACTCCCTCTTGGTCCAGTTGAACTGTTGTGCCATGCTGACGGAGCAGATGGGCATTGCCACACGGGCACAGTACAGCAGGCACGTCCCGAACAGCAGGACAACGGTCCATGTCCGCGCCAGGGGTCTACAGAGGATGTCAGAGGTCGATTTACATTTTAACTACCAATTGATTTGTAATTGATGGTTAGTTTTTTTTCAAACCGAGGTTGATTTTTAATTTATAACCACTTGCTATAAAGTTGCATTTAAAACATTAAATGCCTCCTATGAGTCAAAAGAGGAAATGAGTCAAAGTAACACACCACGTCACCGTTTTTACAACACTACGTTTTTTAATGTTTCCACAATACTATGATGTGATCTTGCAACAATAAAGTCTAGGAACGCCAAAACCCCTACTATTCACATCTGGATAATCCAAGTAAGAACATTGTAGTACAAAGTAAACGATAACAGCCATGTGAATAGAAGCTTCGCTGGGCTGAAACATTCAAGTTATTTCCTAAATATGTCGAAAGCTACCTTGACCAATGGGCATTCTGTTCGGGCCACTTCTTCTGACATCCAGAGACCCCGCTCTTGTCATGTGGATGGGTTTCCTTATTGCAGACCAGTTGTGGACAAGAGTTCTTTCCGTGTTTTTGAATAATTGCCATTCAACGCGACGTATCACCAGTCCCCTTTGGATCTTTTTCTTTCGATCGTTCTCTTTTTGAAATAAAGAAAAAGTACACGTAAACAAACTCGTTCAGCGTGCGATTAGACACATATTTGCTTTTCAAAGCTTTTCTCATCCATGCCTTACGTTACATTGATGCAAATCAGGAAGTCACGGGCTGAACACCGAGTCACAGAGGAGAGTCTGTTTTTCGAAGAGTAATCCACGTGTCAGATTTCTACTCAAGCCGCAGTTCTTCTAGCCGTCGATAGGGTTCAGGACTGGGGCAGACGTGTTTCTCCCCCCAATGTCGCCTCGGAAACAAGCCTTTAAAGAGTCTTTTCTGCTCCGCTCGGTCCATCGTTAAGAACATCAGAAAGCCGCTTCAAGCCTAGGCGCCTCTTCATCATGACGCTGCAATACAGACCGCCGGGACTGTGTGGAGTTACTCGGTTGGACGCTATCTGTTCACACAGGGAGCGTGCATCGTTATTGTGGTTCACTAAATACCTCCCGAGACTTCCTCTCCCCTCGTCCTTGGTGGATGACAATGACATTCATGATGCGAGTGTCCCATGCTGAGATGATGCTGCTGCTGTTTTTGTCCACTGTAGGCAGAGATGCTGCGCAGTACCTACTAGGAAGTTTAAGATGGTCTCTGTGCCCCGGGAAGGGAGAATGATCCGATGTCCTTATGCAACACCCTGCATTCACCTGACCGTTGCTATATCATGTGGGCTTTGGGCTCCGTAAATATCAATGGAAAAAATAATAACGATTAATAATATCGGCTACATATACAAATATTATTCACGTCACATGGCCCCAGACCAGTTGAAAAAAAACGTTTATTGTAAAATAATACCAGCAAAGCACATCAAAGTTTTAAAGGGCTACTTATTCTATAAATGTAAAGATTCTTCGGATAAACCTTGCCCATGCCAGAGCCTGCACTTTGTTTTGTAACTCTTATTTAACGTGAAGTCATGTTCGGCCGGGCATTGTAAGGGCTGATGCATCCGAGGTAGTTTGCCTTTGCCCATGCCTTTTAACTGGTTAGTAGTACCATACGTTAGATGGAATAGTGTTTCAAGGGATGGCACAGTATATTTAATTTACACTGTCGAATCACTTTATCCTACTACACCACACTGGAACATATCTTGGATTGAATGCTATTTACAAGCAAAAACATTTGTCTTTCAAAGAAATGTGTTAATTTGAGCCAGTGAACAATCAGCCAAATCCAATAAAAACTCATTCATATTGTATCGGGTTGCATTCAGAACCAAATGCCTAATTTAGGCTTATTTTTACTTCATGCTATGCAATATCCCCTGCAAATTCACAAAAAAAAAATTGTATCTGAAAGAAGAAACCAAAGGACCCTACTTAACTTTATCATACATATGAACAAACATATTTGTAGTCAAAGGTTGTTTTTTTTTTATATGTAGACAATGTTTAAAGTATTTAAAATACAGACAATCCAGTTTGCACATTGCATGTTATTAAAATATTGCAAAAGCAACCTTTACAAAAAGAAAAAAAGTCTGTACTGCATGAGTCACTTTGTTGTGGTATAAATAGAATAATGAAATGTGTCCATTTTGTACCAACGATATAGCTGGTGGTTTCCCTTCAAGTCCTCATTTTGGATCCTCGATGGTTCCCTTGCTGAGGTCTGTCATTTTGGGGTACTTCACTTTCTTCTGATCAAGTTCATTCTGTGCCCAAAGCAGTAGTTTTAGGAGTTTAGCCAGCTTAGGTGTTGATTCTCTGTTCTCATAGTCAAGGACTGACTGATTTACTTCACTCCATACCTAGGAAGGAAATTACAGTTGAACATTTGGACACAAAATATCAACATCTGACTGTTGAATGACTCATCCCAAACAAGCGGCACTGGGGCTGTAACAGGAGCTTTTGTTTCACCTTCTGTCTCTGCATCATGTTCAGCAAATCTCCAAAGGGGGAGTCCTCGGGGTTGTCAAACGCCAGCAGGGCTAGCGTTCTCTCCATCTCGGTCAGGCACTCTCGACTCTCCTCGCCCTGCTCTGCCAGCTGAGACTGGGCGAATTCAAGAGCAGCCTCCGTCTCCCTCGAACGAATCAACTCGATCAAGTGCTGTTGCTGCAGATGCAGAATAAATGATAACGACAAAATATAAAACCACGTTAGATGAAATTGAGATACATAAACTGAAGACAATCCACATTTCCCAGCTGGCATTCTGGTCTATTAAGACAAGCCAACATGTTTTAAAACAAGAAATAAAATATACATTTACCTGTAGGTGAAAGTAAAGGTAACGGTTGGTATCAAGCAGTTCTGGATGCAAGCTGTTGATGAGTGCAATAGCTTCCTGAATCTGTCCCTTCAAGAGCATCTCTCTTATTTTAATTCTTTCGTCTAGTGAATCAAGGTCTACGCTAGGTTCTATTCCAGACTCCATACGAAATTTTTCGGCTGCCTCCTTGAAGCCCTCTATTGAAGTAAAACCAAAGTGAGATAGTTGTTACTTGACATGAAGAACACATTAATAAACAGCATTAAGAATCTGACTTTCAAATACATTTTTGGAAATAAATGCATCTTTCCACTGTACCTGTCACCAGATAGTTCATGATGAGTCTGTTCATGTCGGCTCTCTGAATGTGGACATTGTTGAGTTTTTCCATCCATTCTTCCCTCGATATGTCTTCTGGTTTTTCAGTATAACTCATGATTTAACCTTTGGATAGGGAGGTTGTTGGAGTGCTGGTTAGAACATGAAATTCAACAAGCACTAACAATGACTTCACAAGTTTGACTCACAAGAAGACAATTGGAATGGAAAACGGGTTTCAATAATAACGGCCAAAACGGCCCCTTTTTTTCTGTAGCAATAACGTATTCAACATATTGATTCTCATGTTTCAGGGAACAACTCAATAACGCTTGCCAGAGACAGGTTAGGTTACGTTTATTACAATTGCATGTGCATGAATTTGATGCAACTGAATTATTTACTTCAAATTCAAGTTTAAGACCAACGTATCTGTGTGTGTATGGTGTATTTGTGTTTGTACATAACTCTGAGGAACGCCCCCAAACGCACCATAATAAAGAGCTCCTCAAGAGCCTTGGTTATGTACGCATTTTTGAATTGATTTGAAATGGTTGACTTTAAGCATCGGACACGGGTGGTGGTAGCATAACTCATGTCGTTGACCACATAACTTTGCTTCGGAAATGCTTGGACAAATCAAAAATGAAATCTCTCACACCGGACATTGGGTACATCATCAGAAACACACCGGAAATTCGACGCCAAAAATAGGGCCTTGGATGAAAACACAACATTGAAGCCTAAGCATCGTCCATACACCCGTCCTAACTAAGAACATGCTACTCGTTGTCTAGCCATCTGTTTAACTCTACGTGATAGAACGATACGTTATTAAATAATGCTTCGCTAATATTGTTCCAACGGGTTGAAAACATTCTTAACACTATTGTTATTTTAAATCCATTACCTGGATTATGCCACTACTCCACAGCAGTAGCTAGCTCCTAGCAGGGTAATCGCGCGGAGACCTCGCGTTATGTTCGAAGGACAAAGATGAGATTTCGTTTCGCCCTCGTCGATTGGATACAAATACAATGACGTTGAACCCAGGTCCTGGTGACGTTGCAATATGTTAGACCAGTGGTTCTCAAACTTTTTACCATGAGTACCACCTTAGAAATGATTTGGCTCTCCAAGTACCACCGGAATTAAAATAAAGTGCGTAGGCCTATAACTACATAGAGTTTACACAGAAGGCATTAATATTAATAATACGATTTATTAATCACATAACTTTACTTGACTGAAGCAATCAACTGTCTATAACTCATGTATTGTATTTAAACACTTGCAACGGGATAATACTAACAATTGAACAACTGCTTCAATAGGGCTACCCAGCAAATGGGGATATCATCTGGCATATAACATACCAGTCAATCTAGTGAGGTTATTAACAATTATACTGCATTAAAGCATTCACAGCACTGAATATTAATTTTAACAACTGCAGTCAACCAATCATGTGAGGTAAATTGTACTGCATCAAAAAACATTCAAAGAATTGAACATGAATATTTAAATACTGGAGTCAAACAATCCTGTTATAAGCAATCATGCAGAGCAAAGAGAGAAATCATGTGTACTGCGAAAACACTAATCAAACTATCATGAGTAAGAACAAGCGTATCATAGAAAAACAACGTATTCAGTATTAAAAAATACTGCAGTAAGTGCCATAAGGTCAGAATATAAACTATGTTTAGGTTTGAAGGAGAATGTACTCAGGCACACATTGAAAATTAGGCCTATCATGCTTAGTGAGAGGGGTGTGATGTCTGGGTCGATTGAGGTTTGCTTTAGCCTCAGACTTGGTTCAGTATCCAACCTGCTTCCAGCACTCGAGTTGAGGGGGGATGGCATCCCCCTTTGGAATTAAAATGATCAAAATCATCCCCCTTCTGAAACAGCCATCCCCCTTCCCATCCCGTTATTTTATCAATTAATGTGGAAATATTACCGCTATTTCATTATAGCGGTAGCAACGTTACTTTTCCCAGGGACAGATTTGACAGCGATACTGCATTCTCGGGCAGTATGCTATTGCGCAAGCAAGCAGGCGTACTTGCGCAATAGTGCCTTCACGAGCTCTCATTCCACACCGTACGAAACTGACACTGGTAGCGTGAAGCAGTCTCTGCATCTCAGACATCGCTTCCGCAGGCAACTCTGTCCCCTTTTCTCCCTTTCATTCCAACCCGTGAGCAACGCTAGTCTCCCTTCTCTTCCGAATGCATTTTTTTTTAAAAAAGAATAAGAATCAGTTTTTAAAATCCTTAAATTTGATGCATGCCTCCGAATCGTGTGATGCGTCCGATCAGCTGCGTTTTTGGGGATAAAATAAGAGCGATGACATGATGACAGTAGCCATCGCTCTTATTTGTGACCATTTATGACCAAGAGAAGCCTGGTCGCAAATGGAATGAGAAAGCGCACAGCCTTGTCTGAAAGCGCAGGATATTCGCTGCGTCGCTGCATCCAAAAGTCCAGAAATGTCTGGCCTCTGAAGGCAGACTTCAACGTCTCGTCACAGGACGATTTTGCAAAATTGTTGCTTCCCCTACTCGTCGTCACAGCAGTTAGTCAATGCAGGTTTAACATAATTGCATATGATGGGTACATGCACATATTTTCTTTAACGGTTGCTTCAACTTCAAAAAATTGCTTCAAAAAAATCGTTCATACTCCGCGTACCAGTAGAGGGCGCTCGCGTACCACCAGTGGTACGCGTACCACAGATTGAGAACGGCTGTGTTAGACCAATCAACGAGTAAAGAAAACAAACGCAAGGTGTCATTCCCATGGATGCATTATAATAGTTACTATGAGTATTCTAAAGGCCACTAGTGATTCAACCATGTCAGAACTTTTGTAGGCTTACACTTTATTGCAAATTCACCCTTGTTGTATTTTTGTGTTATATACCCAGGAGATATATTACGTGACAATATCTCAAATGTCTTTACAAAAATATCGCCAAATCATCAAGGCTTTTTAATGATAGCTTAAGAAATGCCTTGAGGGCAATAACTGCAATCTTGGCCTATTAATTTTCATTGAAATAAGAACAAGAGCAACATGTTTCCCATCCGCGCCAGCTTTATTGTTCGTTTCCATGACAACAACATTGTTTACGTTCTCTCCTCGACGTTACGATACAGCTGTAACTCTGACAAAGATGTGCCCTAAAGTAGCGGTGAGTTAACATCAGGAAGAAAGGACTACGCTGACCCATGCAGTACAGCTGAGCTAGTTAATAAAGTAAGTTACTTTAGTATCACACGAAAGAGCTTCTCCGAATTATCCCTTCTTTTAATGATCGAAGATTATGTTTTGCTGCATCTCATATGTTCTTTAGGGAGATGAACCCGCCAATAGAAAACATGAGAAAGTGTCCAGTGCTTCCGCCAATACCAGACCCACAGAAGTTGGGTTTTACTGGGCCACCACAGTCACCAGCAGAAGAAGCAAAGATGGCAGTAAGAAAAAAGATATTGAGACACAGGAGGAGTAAGGTTCAACAACAGCAACTTCATGAAATAATGTAAGCATGTCATTTTACAGTACACCCTAGCAACCATGTATAACCCACCCAGGAAAGCAAAAGCCCAGAACACCTTAGCAGCTGTGAAGAACCCAACATTTGTATCATAATGTTCAATGAAAGACAATCATACAGGGATTGGACACATGACGTGGATGCCTTGTGAGGCTCGCAGGTCAACAGTGATGTCTGATGGACACTGTTCTCTGTGGGTTCACACACACACACACACATACACACACAATCAAACACAAAAACACACACACACACACACACACACACACACACACACACACACACACACACACACACACACACACACACACACACACACACACACAGACGCGCACACACACACACACACACACATACACACACACACACACACCACAATTTCTTCTGAAATTATACTTTTTAAATTTGTTGGTTGGTGGTTGGGTCTAATGGTAATCTCTGTTCTAATGCAGGGTTTCTAGGGCCGTTGAAGCCTACCGAAAAAGCACAGAAAGGCGTTCAGAGCCCGCTCAGCCCCCAGAGCCTCAATTTCCCGCCAGTGTGAGTAATCAGTTGCCCAATAAATATTCCCTACCCCCTTACTGTTTGCTGCAAGAAGTTAATGTCCCCTGAACGGTTTTCAAATATATTAACATTTGACCCTATTTAAATTACAGATGAACAGTGAGAGTCGGAAGCAGCGGGTAATAATTGTGAACGTTCACTCTTGTACATTTTATTTATAATATCGACACAGGGGGCCTATTCATGTCCAATTCTGCTCTCCCATTTTCACTCCTCTACCTGTAGAATAATTTCCTATTCCTGAGAAAGTGTGTGGAGAGCAGAGAGGTGGTGCCCATACAGCAGGAGTGTCTGGACTCCATGCTGTCTCGCATCGCCTGTCCCCTCCAGCAGGGCCCGGGACAAGAGAGGCTGGTACAGGAGCTCTGTGAGGAGGTCAGGGAGGACTTCCTCAAAGCAATGGTCAAGCACACAGGTTGATTCTGTTTTATTTTGTTGAATGTTACATTTTCTATTTGAACTCAAAGTAGCCTTTACAGATTAGATTTCAAAGTTGACAGATGCTAACCATCCCCTCCATGTGATGCACGCCTTCATTCTAGTGAACTCCTTCCTTCGGCAGCCAGAGCCGGACGGAGTGGTGTCAAATGAAAAGAGTGACTTCTCCCCAAAGTGAGCGCATCAGTGAATCCACCCATCCACAGCACCACTGTCCCCTATGCATTAATGTTATGACAATATGCTGCGGTTGTAACACGTTTGATTTTTGGTTTAGGTTACTCCATTTGTCCACGCCTTGGCACGAGAGCTTCATTAGGAGTCGGGAAATGATGAAAGAGAATCTACACGTTCTTCATCCTGTGATGCGGAGCGTGTTGGATATTGGCTACTTAACGTTTTCTCCACTGCTCCTGGCCGACCTTTCACGCTGCAAGTGAGAGTTATTTCCTGAATGACTGCGGTATTCAAATCTATCCACGAGTACAACAGTACATTTTAGGCGGTTTGGGTTACTTTCACTAATGTACTGTCCGCGGTGCGCTGTCGCTGTTGTCGTTGTCCCAGGGCGTCGGGGCCGGTCGACTGTGAAAGCCTCAGGAACCAAGTGATGGTGGAGTGTGACAGGACAGAGGAGCGCATCATGAAAACCTGGTTCCCAAAAGTCGTCCATCTAGTGAACAGCAAGGAGATGATGCAGAGCGTTAGAGCCAAGAAGCTGCAGCACTTCTCAAACAGCTTGTGCACCCTCATCTCCAATCAGGTGAGAGCTTCCCCGATCAAGAACAGGGACATAGAAGTAACACAAATAGGCCTAGTCTTTTCATACCTCTGCTAAATGTATGCATCTTTATTACAGAACATGATGGTTATTTTGTGGATGTTTGTTGATATACTAATTATATTCATGTAGTCCAATATACCTCTGAAGAACAAGTCCTGACTCCGAGGCTCCTGTTCTCTCGGTCAAATGTCTATGGGAAATAACATGCCGTTTTTGAATGATTGTACATAACAAACTCTGCATTGATTACAAAATATATAACAAAATCTGTTTTTGGATTGTCGGTGCAGTTAAAGTAGCATTGAAGGTCCCATGGCAAAATATCACTTTATGAGGTTTTCTAACCTTAATATGAGTTCCCCTAGCCAGACTATGGTCCCCCAGTAGCTAGAAATGGCGTTAGGTGTAAAACAAGCACTAGCTATCCTGCTCTGTCTTTGAAAAAACAAAGCTCAGACGCACTGATTTGGAATTTTTCCCTGTATGTCATCATACAGGGAAATGTTACCTCCCCTTTCTCTGCTTAGCCCAATGAGCCACGACCGTGCGAGCGCCACGTGTGTGTGTGTGTCTGTCAATACACACACTGTAACGCAAGTGTTGTACACTTCTTTGCTATTTGGATAACCGTTCTGCTGTTGGTGCTACGGCGCACAACCCGTCAGGTTCTCTGGGTTATCTCAGCCATGGTCGAGAAGGAATTTGGGGAAAGGATCTATGGCTTTGACTCCCTGAAGTACATGAACCGCGTCATGGAGGAGAAAGGGATTGTTGCCCGCGATTGTCTCCTGCTGGAGCCCCGCTGCCCGCCGCCCACTGCCCGCTGCCCGCTACAACCGCGGGCAACAATCCCTTTCTCCTCCATGTCATGCTTCAGATTGATGTGGACGTAGAAGAACCAGAGACGTCAGAGAACCTGACGCAGTCGTTTGAGATTCATAATATCGTCTGGAGGCGCACACAGCGTTTGGTCGTGATAATATATATTATATGATATAAATATCTATGTATAATATGATATTATTTAGATATAGAGCTCCAGGACTCCCACCGGAGCACCCGGAGTGTTCTAGAATATTTGCAGAACACGGCCAAAGGCTCTGTGCGCCTCG
This sequence comes from Gadus morhua, assembly GCF_902167405.1. Taxonomy (NCBI): domain Eukaryota; kingdom Metazoa; phylum Chordata; class Actinopteri; order Gadiformes; family Gadidae; genus Gadus; species Gadus morhua. The sequence continues at coordinate 12,179,496 of NC_044048.1, read as the reverse complement.
CCATTGCGATACATCCACTGTAAACAGAGTGCATGATACCGTGGCAGCAAGCTTCTCAGGGCCACACGCTCACCCTCCTCCTTGACCCACCTCTCTCCTCCTCATTTGCATTAAAGCTACAGACACCGAAACGGCGCGTATTGGGAAAGCTCAATGTGCGACTGGCTCGTAGTGGCTGTAATTCTACACCGCGGCTGAATTTCGGGAACCTCTTCAAATACTGTGTTAGGGGCCCACTAATATCTATATCAGTGGTTCTCAAACTATGATGCGCTATCAAGTGGTACGCAGAGGAATTAGAAAAAACTGAAAACGTTAGATTAAAAACAATAGGCTACTATCAAAATACTAGTACGAAATGGAAGTACATTTACCATGAGATCATGTTCTCACTTGCTGTGTGTGTATGTGTTTCCATGTCTCTGTTCTAGTGCTAGCACTTTGTACAGCTGACAACAGCTAACAATAAATAATATCATTTTTAAGAATAAATGTGCCTCCTGCATGAGATGTGCGTAGCTGAATAGGGCCGCAGGCCTATTGCATGCAATATGAATATACTCTTAGCAGTTGTTTATCTGCACATTATCTTATCTTATACAAACACATATTTTTCCTTCTTGATTCACAGTTGAAATCCTTACTGGAGAGAAGTGTTGAAGCGTTTGTCAGCTTGTTTGATCTGAGTAATACCAACAAGCTGCCACTATTCCATATGGACTTGACCTTTGATGACGAGAAGATCGATTTGTATCCCAGCTTTCAAGATCTGGAAGATGCTGTCCTGGAAATTCTCAATGCCATCACAAATACTATGCAGGTCAGATGATCGAAGCAGATCTAAAGACAACTGTGTTGTTGTTTTTGTCTTACACCTATTGACGTTGTCCTGCAATATCTATTCACAGAAAGTACAGACGATCCATTTAGGGCAACAAAATGCCAACAACCCATTTGTTGATGCAAAACTGTCCGATCACGTTCTCACCTGGGGTCATGCTACTGTGAAGAATGCTGTGTGCTTGCACTTAGAGGAGCCCAACAAACACTTCCAGAACTACGGTGACTTATTTTTCAATGTGTTAATTCTTCTTCTTTGTGGGAAGTATGGTTTCTATATGTGTAACTTACTTTTAACCTCACGCCCGCAGTTACCAACTATGACTGGCTGGTGAACGGAGCGGCACAGACCAAAGTGGAGAGTTACTTGGAAGAGGAGCACACCTTCAATGAGTACACCGAGGTGAAGTCACAATTGGTCGCTCAACATTTGCGGTCTCTGCGAGGACCAATCCTCTCTGTGTGTACGCCTGACTTGGTGCGTTTCTTTCAGCTTGTCGAGGAGTTTCTTGCACTCTCGAGGGAGATAAGCAGCCTGCCAGAAAAGGCCCACTTCACCATGATTCATCTGGACTGTGTGGATCTGAAGCAGGGGCTCGCCAAGAAAGCTAAATCCTTTGCTGAAGTCATTGTGGCGAGGCTGGTCACAGACCACCGTGAGCAAAACCTTAAGTAAGTAAACCCTTGCTGTGTTATCTAATGGACCAACGACAACAAAAGTTGCTCCTTTCCATCGCGTGTTGTCCTACATTGACTTCTCAAAGGATCTGCCAGGAGTTTGAGACCATCAGAGAGAAAGCGCTCAGCGTCCCGGCGAATACAGAAGACATGACAGAGATGATCACTTACGTCACTGACATCAAGGCGAATGGCGTCGCGGTGTTACAGGAAAAAATAAAGGTCAGCTCAAGACATCACATCGATCCCCATTGAAACACACTAATCATTCAGTCAGCATGTTTTTGGTGTATTTTCTTCATTGATAACATGTTGTTGTCTGACGTTGGCTTTGGGCAGGAAGCCTACAATAGGCTGGGTTATCTCCTGGACGTGCACGTGTTTGACCAGGAATACCTGGAGTTGAACTCAACCGTCTTCCTGTGGCCACAGAACATCCTTCCTGTCTTTGAACTCAATGATGAGGTCTCATCTCAAATCTACGTCTGGCACACAGACTCAATTTATTTTGCTGAACTTGATCTATTTTGGTGACGGTGATGTCGATGGTGATTGTGGGCGCCTCCTTCTAACCCCACATCCAGGTGGTAGAGAAGGCTAAGGGCAAGGGCAAGGAGGAGCTGCTGCTCAAGAGAGAGAAGCTGATGGTGGAGCTGGAGAAGGTGGGACGCAGGATGGAGGCGTTTGCAGAATGCTCCGAGTTGGACATGGCCCAGCAGGTATACTAATGATTTTAACAGCTCTTCAAATCATTAAAGAGGTTGTATTTATTTATATTTTATTAATTGCAGCACCGCATGTGCAACGATATCGAGCCTTTTGTTTGTATTTTGACAGTACTTGTCAGACGTGAGGATGATCCAGAAAATACTCAACTCTGCGGAGGAAGCCATTGAGTTTATCAATAAAGAAGAAGCCCTCTACAAATGGGAAGTGACCAGTTACCCTGAACTTGAAGCAATCAAGGAGAACGTTGAACCATACCAGGCGCTGTTTGGACTAGTGCAGAAGTGGCAGCGCTCTGAGAAGAGGTATTTTTCCAGTTCCTATTGTATTCAAATTATTCTACTACTTCTATCTACGTTTGTTTTTAACACACGTTGCAGGATTTTGGGATTGGTCAATGTATTTTTTTTTTCATTATTAATTATCAATTTTAATTATTGATGCTTTAAGTTGAAGTTTCACTCAGCGGTCCATGATGCGCCATTGTGTCTAGGTGGATGGATGGCTCCTTCCTGGAGCTCAACGGAGAGGGCATGGAAATGGAGGTGGACGAGCTGTTCAGGGAGAGCTACAAGATGCACAAGTCCTTCCATCAGAAACAGAAGAAGGCTGATCAAGAGCAGGACAAAAGGGCCGACAGTGGCAAGCGAAAGCGGAAGCAGGAGGATAAGGGCAAGCAGGAGAATCCCATTCTCCTCATGTGCTCTCGGGTATTGGATCAAATAAAGGAGTTCAAGGTAACTCATGTCCCTGTATGCTTCATGGTCATGTTTGTTCATAGCAAATATTCATAGTTTGTGTGGGTCTTTTCAACAGGCGCATATCCCTATCGTGACCATGCTGTGTAACCCCGGGGTCAGAGAACGCCACTGGCAACAGATGTCCGAGATCGTGGAGTATGACCTCACTCCAGACTCTGGCACCACACTGCGCAAAGTTCTCAAGCAAAACCTGGCTCCTTTCCTGGAACAGTTTGAGACCATCAGCGCTTCTGCTAGCAAAGTAAGAGAACCAGAATCTGACTTTATTTACGTATCAAACCACTTTCTCTAAACAAAATAGTAATATTGCAGTAATTTACAACTAGATTACTTTTTTGTTTCAATAAAAGTATGATGGAGAACAAAAATGTTGCCATATAATTATGATTATTAAATAATTATTATCACAAATAATAATATATCCAGTTGACTGCTGTAAGGTAACCTACTGTGTGTGCGCGTATCTGTGTGTGTGTGTGTGTGTGTGTGTGTGTGTGTGTGTGTGTGTGTGTGTGTGTGTGTGTGTGTGTGTGTGTGTGTGTGTGTGTGTGTGTGTGTGTGTGTGTGTGTGTGTGTGTGTGTGGGGGGGTGGGTGGGTGGGTGGGTGGGTGGGCGTGCGTGCGTGCGTGTGTGTGTGTCTATGCAGGAGTTTTCCCTGGAGAAGGCCATGCAAGCCATGGTGGAGATCTGGGATTCGATCTCCTTCCACCACTACCCCTACAGGGAGAGCGGCGTGTCCATCCTCACGGCCGTGGATGAGATTCAGACCATTATGGACGACCAGATCATCAAGACTCAGACCATGAGGGGCTCGCCCTTCATCAAGCCCTTTGAGGACGAGATTAAGGTCAGCAGGAAGTCTATGTTCCCAAAAACCAGTGGATGATCAATGAAGATCTCCTTGTTTGATTCAGTTTGATATGGCTCATGTTGATGATGACGTGTCCTCCAGCTGTGGGAGGAGCGCCTGGTCCGAATCCAAGATACCATCGACGAGTGGCTGAAGGTGCAGGCCCAGTGGCTCTACCTGGAGCCAATCTTCTCCTCTGAAGACATCATGCAGCAGATGCCCGAGGAAGGGAGGCTCTTCCAGGTTGTGGACAAAAACTGGAGGGAGATCATGAGGCACTGCGTCAAGGACCCAAAGGTAGGTGGCTGGGGATATCTGGTCACAAAAGGGCTGCTCTTGGTAACATAGCAGTATTTCTCTGGAGTCTAAATAATTTGATGTGTGAATCTAGATGATTTTTCTTGTAGATTCTGCCAGCTACCTCTCTGCCCGGGTTGCTCGAGCGGCTCCTTGATTCCAACGGCCTTTTGGATACCATCATGAAGGGACTCAACGCCTACTTGGAGATGAAGCGCCTTTTCTTTCCACGGTAGTTACCTCATCCTTTTTGTTCAGGGTTCTTCCTGTTTGTTCTTCTTCTTTGCACAAATTGACTTTGAGAAACACCTCACTACTTCTGTGTTCATTCTTCCTAGTTTCTTCTTCCTGTCCAACGATGAAATGCTGGAGATTCTCTCAGAGACCAAGGACCCGCTGCGCGTCCAACCCCATTTGAAGAAGTGCTTCGAAGGCATCTCCAAACTGGACTTCCTTCCAAATCTGGATATCCAAGCAAGTCATGTTCACACACTCACTGACTCACTCAGACACACAGAGAAACACAGAAACACAAACACACAGACACAGAGACTAAAATGCATACACACACACTAACTCCCACTAACTCACACTCAGGTTCTGAAGTGTTCCTCATGTCCCCTCAGGCCATGTACAGTAGTGAAGGTGAACGTATTGAGCTCATCAAGCTCATCTCCACCTCGGAGGCCAGGGGAGCTGTGGAGAAGTGGCTGCTGCAGGTGGAGGATATGATGCTGCGCAGCGTCAGAGACGTGGTGGCCCGCTCCAGGGTGGTAAGAGCATCATCCACAATGCAGTTATAATATGGAGCCACCTTCAACGAGAAGCTCCTGAGAAACAGCTAGGGGGCGTTGTTTCATTAAACAGTTACTCTCCTACTGACCAATCAATACTTAATTGATGCGTCTTATTTACGTATTTACTTACCATTATACCAGTATATAACATTGATCATATTGATAATATGCATATTGATATGAATATAGTTTAATGCATATAAAGTAATAAGAAAACATTTAAACAAAGTAGATTAGAGAATTAATTCATGTACAGTATTTCACACTTATTTTAACTTATTTTAACTAAGTTAAAGTAATGTGAGATGGTAAAAATGTGTGTTTGTGCGTGTGTATGTGTGTGTGTTTGTGTCTGTACGTGTGTGTGTGTGTGTGTGTGTGTGTGTGTGTGTGTGTGTGTGTGTGTGTGTGTGTGTGTGTGTGTGTATGTGTGTGTGTGTGTGTGTGTGGGTGTGTGTGTGGCAGGCCTATGCTGAAACCCCGCGCCAACAGTGGGTGAAGGAGTGGCCAGGACAGGTGGTCCTCTGCACCTCCCAGATCTACTGGACCCTGGAGGTGCATGAAGCCATCAGAGAAGGAGCAGATGTAGGTTTCAGTAATACGGGGTCCGAGCAAAATTAAAAGTCAAGAACACACTAATGGAAGATATATAAATATGACAAATAATTATGAAGGAAAGATGTTGATGAAGATGTTCCACTTAATGCAGTACCGTGCCTCGGCTTTCAGGTGAGCTGAAAAGCAATGGCCGAATGTTATGTTCAGCTTGTTCATGATGCTATAATCGGGATTCGAACTCTCAGCCTAAGGATCACCTGTACAAGGCATTATCCCATTGAACAACTGATAAATAACAGATCTGAAAACTTGCACTGTTAATGGTATCCACCTAATGATAGCAGTATGGTAGTTATACAATAACAAAATGGTCTAGTTAACTAGTACTGAAGTGAAATGAAAATTGAGCGGAAGTAGGTAGGTGGGCGGTGCCAGGCTAGATTATTGGTAACCATACCTAAAAATGTCAGGAGTTTTCGACTTACAGTATAGGCTGCAGTGTGTCTTTTACAGAATTTGAGAAAAAAAAAAAACGTTACAGAAGCAATAGGGGCCAAACCCCTAATAATAAAATAATATAAATAATAATAATGATATGAAACAAACGACAAACGAACGATGTTCATCTTTCTTTCGAAAAATATTGGACAACCAGAATGTGTGTGTGTGTGTGTGTGTGTCTGTGTGTGTGTGTCTGTGTGTGTGTGTGTGTGTGTGTGTGTGTGTGTGTGTGTGTGTGTGTGTGTGTGTGTGTGTGTGTGTGTGTGTGTGTGTGTGTGTGTGTGTGTGTGTGTGTGCGTGCTTACCTCGGCAGGGTTTAAAGAACTATTATAAGCTGCTTCAGACCCAGTTGGAGGGCGTGGTGGAGCTTGTAAGAGGCAAGCTGCCCAAGCAGACCCGAACCACGCTTGGAGCGCTGGTCACCATCGATGTCCACGCCAGGGATGTGGTCATGGAGTTGATCGAGAAAGGTACATTAAAGAGCAATAGTCAAAACCTGTACAAAAAAACACACACGACTCAGTTTTAGTGAAAATAAACGATTGCAAGTAAATGCTCCACTTCAGGGTCATTCAAATGGATGGACTGTATATTTTCAGGTGTGTCACATGAAACCGACTTCCAGTGGCTGGCTCAGCTGCGGTACTACTGGACCAATGAGAACGTGCGAGTCCGCATCATCAACTGCGACGTGAAGTATGCGTACGAGTACCTGGGGAATTCCCCCAGACTGGTCATTACCCCGTTGACGGATCGATGCTATCGTACCCTGGTAGGCCGTCCGTTAACGCTGAAGTCTTTCTACCTCACTATGGTGTGTGAAGGTGTGTGAAAACGTGGAGCTGTTAGATTCACCCTGTATTCTGCATCCTCAGATCGGTGCGTTTTTCCTGAGTTTGGGCGGAGCTCCTGAGGGTCCAGCCGGGACCGGTAAAACCGAGACCACCAAGGATCTGGCCAAGGCGTTGGCCGTGCAGTGTGTGGTTTTCAACTGTTCCGATGGGCTGGATTACCTGGCCATGGGGAAGGTGAAGCCCATTGTACTCAATCTCCTCCCCGTGTGACAACGTTACTGATCTCCCTTCAGCAATGTTTAAACAAAGTGTCATCAGATCCAACAGTAAGCTATGTATAGATATACCAATGTCTTTCTGTGAATGTTGAAACATCCAATGCCCTTCAACAGTTCTTCAAAGGTCTGGCGTCCTCGGGTGCGTGGGCCTGCTTCGACGAGTTCAACCGCATCGAGCTGGAGGTGCTGTCGGTGGTGGCCCAGCAGGTGCTCTGCATCCAGAGGGCCGTGGAGCTCAAGCTGGAGTACTTTGACTTTGAAGGGACCACTCTCAAGTTAAACCCCAACTGCTTCGTGACCATCACAATGAACCCCGGCTACGCCGGCCGCTCAGAACTCCCGGATAACCTTAAGGTTTGTCGTTTGAATTTATTACTACTTTTCTTTTGAATTTCTGGATGTGCTCTTACACTAGTCCTTTTTTTTTTCCAAATGTTTTTTTACGGCACAGGTGTTGTTCCGTACGGTGGCCATGATGGTCCCGAACTACGCCCTCATAGCGGAGATCTCTCTGTACTCCTACGGCTTCCTGAATGCCAAGCCTCTGTCGGTGAAGATCGTCATGACATACAGGCTCTGCTCAGAGCAGCTCTCCTCGCAGTTCCACTACGATTACGGCATGAGGGCCGTCAAAGCCGTGCTGGTGGCCGCGGGAAACCTCAAGCTGAAGTTCCCTAACGAGAACGAGGACATACTGGTCAGTACGCCGAAATACATCAACCGTTCATCCATCCATCCATCCATCCATCCATTCATCAATCAGCCCTTTATCTCCATCCTTCATTCTGCTATTTATTTAAACGCTCAACCATCTATCTATCTTATCAGTCCATTGTCCAGCTTGAAATGTAGATAATGTGTTAAAAGTCAATCTCATTCGCTGTTTGTGTATTGCTTTGCAACATGACCAGCTCCTGAGATCCATCAAGGACGTGAACGAACCCAAGTTCCTGTCACACGACATCCCACTGTTCAATGGCATCACCAGCGATCTCTTCCCAGGCATCTCACTACCTGTCGCAGACTATCAGGTTCGGTTGTCCTCACAAACCGCATCGCACACATCATGTCATGTCAAATTATTCTGCTCTCTTCACCTCCAGTGATGTTCTGTCACGGTCGTTTCGCAGCTGTTTCTTGAGGCCGTGAGAGAGTGTTGTAAGAATCACAACGTTCAGCCAACGCAATTATTCTTGGAGAAGATCATCCAGTCGTACGAGATGATGATCGTCCGGCATGGGTGAGATAACACAGCATTGTCATGCGTTACAATAGCTTTACAAAGTGGAGTACAAAAGATGGGTTTATGTTAATGTATTAATCTGTGTTTATGTGTCCCAGGTTCATGCTGGTGGGGGAGCCGTTTGCGGGGAAGACCAAAGTTCTCCACGTGCTGGCGGACACTCTGACGCTGATGAACGAGAAGGGCCTGAACGAGGAGGAGAAGGTCATCTATCGCACTGTCAACCCCAAGTCCATCACCATGGGACAGCTCTTTGGAGAGTTTGACCCCGTTTCCCATGAGGTCGGCACACACCTTCCATGCTAACATGTTAACAAACTGCTCATGTGTGCTATGTGGATCAGCTTTGCATTGGAACTCTAAATGTCAACTGAATTTCTAACTTCTTTCCCCTCCTGTCTGTACTGGTTGACGCGGTCTCTCGTGTAGTGGTCTGATGGGATTGTGGCCAACACGTTCCGTGAGTTTGCTTCCTCAGAGACACCAGATCGTAAATGGGTCGTGTTCGACGGACCCATCGACACGCTTTGGATCGAAAGCATGAATACCGTCCTTGATGACAACAAAAAGGTAGCCATCAATACGGAGCAGGGGCAGGAAAAGGGGGCTGAGGGGGCTTGTCTCCAGGCCCAAAAGGCTCTGGGTTCAGACCACAATGTCTGCAGTCTGTAGGCAGCCCTGAGGAAGATGCCGGCTCTTTAATGACATGTGATGTAATGTAATGGACATTTATTTGTAAAGCACATGTAAAAAACAACAACAGTTGACCAAAGTGCTAAAAAGAACAAAAAACAAAGCAATCATTCATTTGAGACAACGATAGTTACAGTAACATAATAATGACAGTAATAGCAATGATAATGTTGGCTAGACATGTATCTACAATCAACAGAAATTCACTTCTGAAGAAAGCATCTGATGAATGATGAAACAGCATAGTAGTAGCAGTTGAACATGTGTTTTAGAGGTAATGGTTCGGTGCTAGGTTCAATGTAGGATTTTTTTATTGCATGTTTTCTCATTCCATAGCTGTGCTTGATGAGTGGTGAGATCATCCAGATGTCGAACCAGATGAGCCTGATCTTTGAAGCCATGGACCTGTCGCAGGCTTCGGTAAGTCCAATGCTGGAGGGAAAGGTTATTCGTCTAATGCGTGTATTAACATACAACTGATCGAATGCATTTTAAGGGTAACACAAACATACTGTTAGCATAGTACACTATCCATTGACCCGTGTTTCCTCGGTAATTGCTCTGCTCCTCAGCCTGCCACAGTGAGCCGCTGTGGTATGATTTACTTGGAACCTTCTCAGCTGGGCTGGGAGCCTCTAGTCACCTCCTGGATGAACACGCTGCCCGAGGCCCTGACGGGCCCCGACCACAGCGCTCTGATCCAGGAGCTCTTCCTCTGGCTAGTACCTCCTACACTCAGGGTTCTGCGTAAACGCTGCAGGGTGAGCGACCGCGAATCACCCCACAGGGATCCCCGCCTCAAGGATAACGGCATCTTATAATTGGTTGTCATTTTTCATCACAGTTATTGGAGATGTGTGCTTTTCAGTATTAGTGTATTTTCTTATCTGTCATCTGGTTTGTTCATGGCTATAAGCTTTGAAAATGTGTGGAAAAATAATAACAGTGTCTCAAAGTTAATTAAGAACTTGGTTATCATATATTGTTTGCCATGTCGTCACTTCCAGTAGAGATTGAAACTATAGTCAGTAGAGGTAGGTACTGCTCCGCTTGCTCCAGTGTTGCTCTGCATTCCATTGGCCGAAGCATGCCTCTGCCTGTGTCTGATTGGACAAGAACATCCATAGACCGACATCCACATGCATGTGGACTTTTAGTTTGTTATTTTTTCTGTCCTTGCTCTCTCGACTGAGACACGCTTTTCTTTTTGTGAATGATTTTTCTGTCTGCAGGAAGTCGTTGCCACCAACGACAGCAACACGGTGGTTTCTCTGTGTCACCTGTTTGAGGTCCTGCTCGCTGAGCCTGTTGGGGAGGACCCTGGCAGCAACAACATACGTACATGGATCATGGTACCAGAAAGATGCACAACACTGGAAAACACAGATGTTCTGTAGTGCACTGACGCATTGGCCTTCTTTACGTACATACATTCACATTGTTTTCAATTGAAAAGGAGAATAACCATATATACACTACCATTCCAAAGTCTCTTGGATCATGTTTTCCACGAAAGCTTTATTCAACAATTTGCAGCTGTGTTAACATAATTGCACGAATCAATTAGCCTTTTCGCATGATTAACTAAACAATGTACCGTTAGAAGACAGGAGTAATGGTGGCTGGAAATGGGCCTCTGTACACTTATGTAAATATTTCATGAAAGAAATCTGCCATTTCCAGCTAAAATAGTCATTTACCACATTAACAATGTCTAGACTGTATTTCTGATTATTTAAAGTTATCTACATGGATTTTTTTATGCAGTGATGGGTTGATTTGTTTATTTATTAAAATAAGTTAATAAGTTAACACAGAGTTACCGGTATTTAAAGTTGGCCCCCATATCAATGTGTGGTTTTGTGGCTGCAGGCGGCGTTTGCCTTCTCCCTGGTGTGGTCCGTGGGGGGCTGCTGCGACGCAGAGAGCCGGGAGAGGTTCGATGGCTTCTTCAGGGAGATCATCTCTGGCGAGATGGACAAGCACCCCATCCCCGCCGCTGTAGGGAGATGGGAGTGTCCGCTGGACGAGAAGGGCCTGGTGTACGACTTCTCTTACGAGGTAGTGTGTTGTTCACAGTCGTAGGAATCTAGGACACCCCTTAGAGTCGCCGTTCGACAAAAAACTCCCAGACCTTTACAGTGAGTTCTTGTGCAGTTTAAAGGAAAAGGCCGGTGGGTCCACTGGAACGATTCCATCAAGAACATCAACCTCGGGGACAAGAACACTAAAGTGCAGGACATCATCGTTCCCACCTTGGACACTGTGCGCTACACCTACCTCATGGATCTCTGCATCAATAATGCTGTGTAAATATTGTCATTTTTTCCCCTTGATTTTCATGAAAATTATTTGGAATTTGGAATTATTACGAATGAGGAGAATAAACGTATAATTTTATATAAACTTACCCTGCGTTCACACCAAAAGATGCATTTGCTGCCCGAACGCGTTGACGCCTGAGTTTTGCGGCGCGTCAAATCAAGTTTTGCGGCGCGTCAAATCAAGTTTTGCGGCGCGTCAAAGTTTTGCGGCGCGTCAAAAGTTGAAATATTTCAACTCGAGCAGCATTTGACGCGCCGCAAAATACGTGAACGCGCCCTTCGCCCGTGCCCGGCAGCGGGCACGGGCATGCCGCGCCGCAAATCAGATTTTGACGCGCGTCAAATCAAGTTTTGACGCGCGTCAAATCAAGTTTTGACGCGCGTCAAAACGGCAGCAAATGCTGCGGCAGCAAAGCAGCAACGCGTCTCTACATTCACTTTGAATGGGATCACGACGCGCGTCAACTTTTTGCATCTTTTGGTGTGAACGCAGGGTTACAATTTGTTGTCCTCCAGCCAATGTATATTTATTTCAGTACATAACATTTATTTTTCACTTGTTTTTATTGTACAACTCTTTTTCCTCACTCAGGCCTCTATTGTTTGTTGGTCCCACGGGCACTGGGAAGTCTGTTTACGTGAAGGAGAAACTAATGAACAACTTGGACAAAGACCGCTTTCTGCCTTTCTTCATCAATTTCTCCGCCCGCACTAGCGCCAGCCAGAGTCAGGTCAGTAACACAAAATAAAAGACTAGGCGACTTTGAGGTCAATTTATTTCTGCAGTGCTTGGAAGTCCTCAAATGTAAGGACTGTTAAAAATAAAATATATTGATAAAGATATATACTTTATTGATCCCCGAGGGGAAGGTAAAGTATAACAGCTGCAAATAAAAAAAGGGATAGACAATAAGTAAGGAATAATCACCGAGAGGCCGGGCAATAAACAGTTTGATATGCCCGGCTCGTGGACGGCTTACCGCCCGAGACGAAGTCGAGGGCGGTAACCTTCCGCGAGCCGGGCATATCAAACTGTTTATTGCCCTGCCTTGAGGTGATTATTCCGTTTATTCTACTTCGCGCCGGCCAACATAATAAAACAATTCATATACTTTAATAATTAGCCTTTTTCGTATTCGTATTGCATGCTTATTAAATGTATGCTCTGTTTAAGTTCATCTCCCTCGAAAAGTAGTTCCCTTTAGAACTACGGTGAATAACGTTAGCTCAACTGTAGGTAACGCGTTTCTATAGCAGCCACACAAGGTTGCAACTGATCACTAGTTTAACAACGTAGTTGTTACATTCGTATCAAGTCAGCTTTAATGACGATCGATCAAACATGCACTCCTTGGTTTATTTTTACAACGGACCTCATGTTTGAAATGTATGTGATAGAAAACGATACAAGCGGCGTATTGATCTACTGTGCTCAGTCAGCAGCAAGTAGAACCGACAAGTCAGCGGGCAATATGCCGGATTAATGCACCCCTCTCAGCCAATCAGAATCGAGCATTCTTAAATGAAGTAGAATAAAATAAAACAATTCAAATACTTTAATAATTAGCCTTTTTCTTATTCGTATTGCATGCTTATTAAATGTATGCTCTGTTTAAGTTCATCTCCCTCGAAAAGTAGTTCCCTTTAGAACTACGGTGAATAACGTTAGCTCAACTGTAGGTAACGCGTTTCTATAGCAACCACACAAGGTTGCAACTGATCACTAGTTTAACAACGTAGTTGTTGCATTCGTATCAAGTCAGCTTTAATGACGATCGATCAAACATGCACTCCTTGGTTTATTTTTTACAACGGACCTCATGTTTGAAATGTATGTGATAGAAAACGATACAAGCGGCGTATTGATCTACTGTGCTCAGTCAGCAGCAAGTAGAACCGACAAATCAGCGGGCAATATGCCGGATTAATGCACCCCTCCCAGCCAATCAGAATCGAGCATTCTTAAATGAAGTAGAATAACATAAAATAAAGCATCTGCAGTGAAATCTGTATCACCAATACAAAGAGTATGAAATGTCCTGTCAATGACAATAGACATCTTCCACAAGAGTAATACAAACATCGATATAATAACATGCACCATACATTTACGCTGGTAAATCGCCACCCATAAAGTTACAGCTAGGTTTAACTTTCAAATCGTTTTTTCCTCCCTAGAATATAATCATGTCTAGGCTGGATAAAAGAAGGAAGGGGGTGTATGGGCCTCCTATGGGGAAGAAGTGTGTCATCTTCGTCGATGACATGAACATGCCTGCGCTGGAGACGTTTGGAGCCCAGCCCCCTGTGGAGCTCCTCCGACAGTACTTTGACCATGGGAACTGGTAGGAACTGTTCACTGCTGTGTTTACATCATTTAGAAGTTTCAGTATAACCAGCATTATGGCGCCTTTTCACAACAGCTGTCAATTTTTTTTTGGATTGCATTTTCCCGCAATTCACTCAACAGACCTTTTTAAAATTACAAAATCCAAGATGAGTTTGAGTTGTCGGTGGATGAGATGTGTTCTGTAATTAAAAAAACCAAAAAATTTTCCAAGTGTCATGCCTCCAACTATGTTAAGGTTGATTTAACAGTGCAGGTGAATGCAGTTCTTAGGCTAGGGTAGGAATATTTGGAGAAACAAGGCAGATTTAGCTCGATTTTGAGGTATCCAACCAAAAAAAATCCCATCTCTACCTTCGGGCTTCCTTCCAAAGCCACTCCCCCAAAATACATTACTGGCCCACTAGTTCATCCAATCATTTCATTCAAGAGGGGCCTATTACAGGCCTGCGACAGACCCAGACTTTTTCTTTCTTTGTCAGAGCATTGCTGTTAGGAAATAAAGGGAATTGAAACAAATAGGATCCATTTTTTTAATATATATATATTGCCTAGCATAGCTTTAAGCATGTGACTAGAAATACAAACCTGATACAAAACAGCAGCTGGTGCTGACTTGTGATTGTTGTTTGTCAGGTACGACCTGAAGGACACCACCAAGATCACGCTGGTGGACCTGCAGATCATCTCGGCCATGGGGCCTCCCGGCGGGGGGAGGAACGCAGTCACACCCCGCTTCCTGCGCCACTTCAACATCTGCAGCATCAACGCCTTCAGCGACGACACAATGGTGCGCATCTTCTCCAACGTGGTCGCCTTCTACCTGAAGAACAACGACTTCGCCCCTGAGTACTTCGCCATCGGCAACCAGATAGTGGCCGCCACGTTGGAGGTAAGTCCTTCCAATACACACAAGAATTTGTGTGTATTGATTTATTTTTAGAACATCAAAGGATGATGTTCTCAAAAATACATTTACTTGACATTTTATCTTGGGTATCTTGAGTATAGTATTACAATTTCACTGCCTGTTCTTTATGATACTTCTAGAATAGACATATGCTTAAAAAAGGCAAACTTAAACGAATATGTATTCAAACCTGTGCCCAGCCAACAACAGACATAGTGTCCAGTCGTCCGCAACTTACGCACTGTACATATGTACACGGTTGTCCCATGTTTTCCTACTGAGTATTCTTTACCCTCTATCCCCCCCCCCCCCCCCCAAGGTGTACAAGAAAGCCATGAAGAACCTTCTTCCGACGCCGGCCAAGTCCCACTACACCTTCAACCTGCGGGACTTCTCCCGCGTGGTCCAGGGCTGCCTGCTGCTGAAGAAGGAGTCGCTGGAAAACAAGGGCACCATGACGCGCCTGTTCGTCCACGAGGTCATGCGTGTGTACTACGACCGCCTGGTGGATGCCGCCGACCGCACCTGGCTCTACCAGCTCATGAACGACATCGTCAAAGTCCACTTCCGGGAGTCCTTCGAGCAGCTGTTTGACCACCTGAAGAAAGACAAACAGGTGTGTTTTGATTTGGTGGATGTTGTATTGGTTGTCGTCGTTGTTGCTGCTGTTTCTCTGCTTTTGTTGTCATGGATTTAGAAGTTCAGGGACTGACTTGAGTGTTGTCTGGAGGCAGTGTTCCTTAATGGACACATCAGAGCGGATCACAAGAGTGTCATTGAATTTGAAAGTGAAAATATGAACAAAGCCTCAAAGCAGATTTACTGTAGCTTTTGCTATTTACCATTTATACAATATTTTTCATCCCAAACGACTTACAGTGAATTCCGATAGAGATCATAAAGGATCTGGTAGAGGGTTAGACATCTTGCTCAATGATGCCTAAGTAGGTTAGGGGTGCGGACACTGAGGTGTCACTGAGGTATCCGCACCCTAAGTTTTCATTTGGATGTTGCCGCTTCTCCCCCACTCTCAGCTGGTTGAGGAAGACATGCGCAGCCTTTTATTTGGTGACTACATGAACCGTGACCTGGAGGAGGATGAGCGCTTGTATGCAGAGGTGCCCTCCATGGAAAGCTTTGGACAGGTGGTAGAGCTTTGTCTGGAGGAATACAACCAGACTCACAAGAACCGCATGAATCTCGTCATCTTCCGGTGAATTATTTTGACACTATAGAATCGAGTTCAAGAAAACATTATTAAATTATGTATTCTATGTAATATATTATTTTATGTAGACGTCAAACGTTTTTTCTATTTATAATTCTAATACTCAAAGTCATAGACAATATATGATACATAAAATGAATAATGCGAGGCAAAACTTTTAAAGTACTATAAAACAAAATCCAATTTTTTCTTTATGTTAAAAATTAACTCAATGCCAAAATGCTCATGTGACTCACAAAGACCAACAGAGCACCTAATGACCACTCCTGTCTCTCTCCTTCTAATCCACAGTTATGTTCTGGAGCACCTGTCCCGTATCAGTCGTGTGCTGAAGCAGCCGGGAGGTAACGCTCTGCTGGTGGGGGTGGGAGGCAGCGGACGCCAGTCCATCACCCGCCTGGCCACCTCCATGGCCAACAATACCATCTTCCAGCCAGAGATCTCCAAGAGCTACGGCATGAACGAGTGGAGGGATGACCTCAAGGTTGGCATGGTCTCGCTTCCCTTCGACAAAGAAGAGTATCTCTATAAATAGAGATCTGCATATGAATGCAGAATCTCTTGGCAACGGGAGCGAGATTTTGGGATCGGAGCGTTCTGTAGGTTTGAGCAGGCCTTAGTTTCGGGCAGGTTAAAATTCTGTGTGGAGGGCAATGATCTCTGAAACCATCGGCTATCGTCTGACGACGCCTTGGTTTTATTTTGGCTTAGTCAAGTACGGTAAATTTCTCAACAAAGCAGTTGTAGTGGGTTTAAGCTGTTTTCAGAAAAGTTGATTACTTGTGAAAGCATTCGGTCGTAGACATTGACTATCAACGCCAACTCAATTCTTGTTCTCAAGCTGCTAACGGGACAGTAATATTCGTTATTCGTTGTCCATCTCTAGAAATATGGACTGTTGTCCTCAGAGGTAAATCAAAACCAGACTTCGTTGTTTACTGAGATTGGGAAGAATATACATTTTTTATATAATTTTCTTTCTTTATATATATATTTTTGTTAATGTTCTGACACCCAACCTCGGCTGTCTTTTGCCTTTTTAACTATTGTGTTTTTCTTTCCATCACCACAGCTTCTGCTTAAAAACACAGGAGTGAAGGGTGAGAAGACTGTGTTCCTGCTGACCGACGCCCAGATCAAGGATGAAGCGTTCCTCGAGGACGTGGACAGCGTGCTCAACACCGGGGAAGTGCCCAACCTGTTTGCCGCGGACGAGAAGCAGGAGATCATGGAGGTACTGGGGCTCGCTACAGCCTTACAGAGTGGTACATGGTCATGATGCAGGATCTTGATGTGATCTCAGCCTGGTTCTGCTTCCCCGTTCCACAGGCCGTCCGTCCCATTGCCCAGGCTGGTGACAACGACCTGGAGTTCAGCCCTCTGGCTCTCTTTGCCTTCTTCGTTGGCCGCTGTAGGGAAAACCTGCACATTGTTGTGGCATTTAGTCCCATCGGGAACGCCTTTCGAAATCGCCTGCGGCAATTTCCATCGCTCATCAACTGCTGCACTATAGACTGGTTTCAGGTACAGAAGCAAAGAAAATATGAAAAAAAATGATATTCCATATTTCAAGTATAAATATGTTATTAATTTAGTAAGCATAAATCTACACGACTATGTGGTTCTCATGCCATATCGCTGGGAATTTAATAATGCCTTCGAGATGATTCACAACGTTCTATGCGTATGTCAGCCGTGGCCAGAGGAAGCCCTGGAACGAGTGGCCAACACCTTCTTGAAAACCCTGGAGATGAGCGAGCATGAGCGCAATCAAGTCATGCCCATCTGCAAAACCTTCCACACGTCCGCCATACAACTCTCCCATAAGTAGGTCACTCTCTCCTTCATGTGCCTTACTTTCAATAACAATATCGGTAAATAATAAATAAAATTTCATGTTTGACATTCTTTCCCTGAAGATTCATGTCGGAGTTAGGACGGCACAACTACGTGACGCCCACCTCCTACCTTGAGCTCATCGCGGCCTTCCGCCAGCTTCTGACCCAGAAACGAGACACCGTGATGAAGGCTAAGAAGAGGTACACCAATGGTCTGGATAAACTGGCCTTTGCCGAGTCTCAGGTGGGTCGCATTCCAAATGATTTAGAAAATCCCAAATGCGTCTCTCTGTATTGCTTAGTGGGATTTTCTATGAAATTTTGCAGGTGGGGGAGATGCAGATGGAACTCATCGAGCTACAGCCAAAGCTAGAGCAGGCGAAGATCGACAACACCAAGATGATGAAGGTAAACACCCTACACTTCCTCGCTAACGTTAAGGGCGACCTTGACCTCCGGTCTGAACCCTCTGCTGCGTCTTCCACCAGGTGATCGAGGTGGAGTCAGTGCAGGTAGAAGCCAAAAGTAAGCTTGTACGCGTTGACGAGGAGGCAGCTACCATCAAGGCCAACGCGGCGCAGGCCTTGAAGGACGAGTGTGAGAGCGACCTGGCCGAGGCCATACCCGCCCTGGAGGCCGCTCTCGCCGCCTTGGACACACTTAAAGTGGGACTTCAATTGTTTAGCTTAACTCTGACACCTCGCTATTTCTAAATGTTAATTTCTTGCCAATAAAGACTGCCTCAGTAACGTACCTCTTCTACCCCAGCCGTCCGACGTGACGATTGTCAAGTCTATGAAGAACCCGCCGTCGGGGGTGAAGCTGGTCATGTCAGCGGTGTGCGTTATGAGGGATATTAAGCCGAACAAGATCGCCGACCCAGCTGGGACTGGACAAAAGGTTTCACTCTGTCCAGTCAAAAGCCTTTTCTTGTAGCTAAATAAACATGGTCCGCCCTGCTTTGATGTGCTGGGTTGTCGTATGAAAAAGAACACATATGCAGTGGTAGTTTCCAATCTGATCATTGATGTTTTGCCTTTCAGATTTTGGACTATTGGGGACCAAGCAAGAAGTTATTGGGTGATATTAACTTCTTACGAGACCTAAGAATATATGACAAGGACAATATCCCAGTGAGTTGCAATGTCGAAATAAAATGTTTTAAAAAATAGTTTCTTTCTTTTTGATTCTATTTGACTGATCCCTTACTCACTTTCTGCTTAAGGTCGCTGTGATGCAGAAGATACGCAGCGAGTACATGACCAACCCGGACTTTGACCCCACCATAGTGGCCAAGGCCTCCTCTGCAGCCGAGGGCCTCTGCAAGTGGATAAAGGCCATGGAGGTTTACGACCGTGTGGCCAAGGTAGCTCCCATTGTTTTCCATAGACCCCCCCCCAATCTCTCCATTCTGTAGCACCTCAAAGTGCTTTACACTTCCTTTAGCACCCCAGTCTTTCTTCCATCCCCTCTATCTCGTCAAGTGTTCCTCCTTCTACCTCCCCCGCTGGTCTGTAGGTGGTGGGTCCGAAGAAGGCCAACCTGGAGGAGGCCCAGCAGTCCCTGGCCACCACCATGGCCCTGTTGGACCAGAAGAGAGGGGAGCTGAAGGAGGTGGAGGACCGCCTGGCCAACCTGCAGAAGACCTTCGTTGAGAAGACGGAGGAGAAGGCCCAGCTGGAGTTCCAGGTGGACCTGTGCGCCCGCAAGCTGGAGAGGGCGGAGAAGCTCATCGGAGGCCTGGGAGGAGAGAAGACCAGGTGGAGGAGATTATTACACGTGACTAGCTCACCCCATCCTCCAACTCTAGGTCACTTTGGAAAGCGTCTACTGAATAGATTAGTGAATATATGATGTTGTTCTCAAGATGGTCCAAGGCCGCAGATGAGCTGCAGCACACCTATGACACCCTGACCGGGGACGTGTTGATATCTGCCGGAGTCATCGCCTACCTGGGGGCCTTCACCTCCGGCTTCAGGCAGGACTGCGCCAAGATCTGGACCAAACTATGCCAGGTAAAGAGAGAGCCGATGCTGGTTCTCAAGGACCCTGGAAATAAGTTTTGATTTGACTGTTGAATGTAATGAATTATGTTACAGTCGAAGAAGATTCCGTCTTCAGATGAATTCTCTCTCAGCAAGACCCTGGGGGATCCCATTAAGATCCGGGCGTGGAACATTGCAGGGCTGCCCACCGACAGTTTCTCCATAGACAATGGGGTCATCGTAAGCAACTCCCGTAGATGGTGAGGCCCTTGAACTGATGAACTGAACTCTCTCAGGCTACAGCAGAAATATCTGATGAGAATGGTACTTTGAAGTACAGATGATTTGTCATATAAAGAGAAATACATGCATACCATTCATTTAGCGTTCTATGGATGTTATTCCACCTCTCTCACACACACGCGCGCACACACACACACACACACACACACACACACACACACACACACACACACACACACACACACACACACACACACACACACACACACACACACACACACACACACACACACACACACACACACAGACGCACACTTTCACATTCACACTCACACTCAGAAGCTGCTAGTGGTAAGGTGAACCGAAGTTCTAACCCTGCTTAACCCTGCAGTTGCTGTGCAACCTGCCATAACAGCTACTGATCTACTGCCACTGCTTCAATGGACTGCAAGGCATTCATTAATTAAAGGTATCATATAATCTCCCTTATGTGTGCAGGCCTCTCATGATTGACCCCCAGGGGCAGGCCAACAAGTGGGTGAAGAACTCTGAGAAGGACAACAACCTGAGTGTCATCAAGCTGACGGACGGGGACTACATGAGAACGCTGGAGAACTGCATCCAGTTTGGAACCCCGCTGCTGCTGGAGAACGTGAGGGAGGAGCTGGACCCATCGCTGGAGCCCCTGCTGCTGAAGCAGACCTTCAAACAGGGTACAGTCGTGTCCGACGTCGGGACGTGCATTGGCGACCCTTCCTCACTGTCCTCGAGGGAGTACTAGTCTGTTTCCTTCTGGTCCAGGTGGGGTGGATTGCATCAGACTGGGAGAGAGTGTGATTGAGTATTCCCAGGATTTCCGCTTCTACATCACCACCAAGCTGAGGAACCCCCACTACCTCCCAGAGCTGGCCACCAAGGTGTCCCTGCTCAACTTCATGATCACCCCCGAAGGCCTGGAAGACCAGCTGCTCGGGATCATGGTGGCCAAGGAGAGGTAGGACCCTTAGGTTCATAAAGTGTCATCCAAACATCCAAGATTCTAGGAAATGACGCAGTGTGTATAGTGTAGCGATCCCTGTGCCTCCCGCCGCAAGGATCTGGCTGCGCCTTTGAGCAAGGCATCCTTGTGCGAGGTGCCTAACCCCTACCAGCTCATTCATTCAAATCGAGTTGCTTTGACTGAATGTCTGATAATAGTGAACAGTATAGTAGTGTAGTAGTGAATATAGTGGTGGCTCCCCTCCCTCTGCCCCAGGCCAGAGCTGGAGGAGGAGAGGAACGCCCTGATCCTGCAGTCGGCCACTAACAAGAAGCAACTGAAGGAGATCGAGGACCAGATCCTGGAGACGCTGGAGTCGTCCGAAGGGAACATCCTGGAGGACGAGAGCGCCATCAAGGTCTTGGACTCGGCCAAGCTCATGTCCAACGAGATCTCCAAGAAACAACAGGTCAGACCAGTGTAGCTCCGACCTAGAGAGAGGGAGAAAGGGCACCTGATGTGTCATCAAGGATTTGTGTCTGAATCTTAAGGCATCCTAATTGTTTTCCGTTTTTGGTTTTCAAACCGCCCAGATAGCTGAGAAGACTGAGATCAAGATCGCCGAGTCCAGAGAGGGCTACAGGGCCATTGCCAAACACTCCTCTATTCTGTTCTTCAGCATCGCCGACCTGGCTAACATAGATCCCATGTACCAGTACTCTCTCTCCTGGTTTGTTAACCTTTACATCAGCTCCATACAGGACAGGTGAGTTGCTCACAAGGCTTTGAATGCCATATGTTCAATGTGTTAATTGGGTGGTCAAAAAGTTAAATTAGCCGACTAGGGTGTTTAATAAAGGTGGTCAAGGATGGAATCTAAGGGTTTAAGAGCACATCTATTCTCAAAAATAAGTACTTTCCACAAAGAAAATGAAGATCCATTGCAAATTTCCATTCTAGATATCCGTTTCATAAATTGTTATGTTTTCCTCTACTCTCTTAGCAACAAGTCCTCGATCTTGGAGAAGCGGCTGAGATACCTGATTGATCACTTTACTTACAATCTGTACTGCAACGTGTGCCGCTCACTGTTCGAGAAGGATAAACTGCTTTTCTC
This sequence comes from Gadus morhua, assembly GCF_902167405.1. NCBI lineage: Eukaryota > Metazoa > Chordata > Actinopteri > Gadiformes > Gadidae > Gadus > Gadus morhua. The sequence goes on along the minus strand of NC_044048.1, from coordinate 12,157,509 downwards.
CTTCCTGCTCTGCTCCAACCTTCTCCTGTAAGTGTTATGCAGCGGAAAAAGCCTCTTGATGTTAGAGCTATCCCTAGGCTTGCCAAAAGTATATTGATTTGCAAAACTATAATGTCCATTTAGAGCAAAGAAGGAGATAGAGTACGGAGACTTGATGTTCTTGCTGACTGGAGGCGTCGGCCTAACAAACGCAACCCCCAACCCGGACCCCTCCTGGCTGCAGGAGAAGAGCTGGGATGAGATCTGCAGAGCCAGCGAGCAACCAGGACTGGCTGGAATCAAGTAAGGCCTCCTGTGAAATATAGTCCTGCCCAATCTGCACAATACACTGGAAACTATTGGGTAGCATTTACTCAATGCAACACCCTCTCTTTATTTACCACCTCACTGTCCCTCCCCTCCGTACACATAGAGAGGCGTTCCTAGACAACTCGGACAGCTTTAAGACCATTTACGACAGCAAGGAGCCCTACAACGCCCGTCTGCCCAGACCCTGGGCGGACAGCTTAAACACCCTCCAGAAGATGATCATCTTCCGCTGCCTCCGGCCTGATAAGATCATCCCGGCCGTCTCCAACTATGTGACCAAGAAACTGGGGAAAATGTTTGTGGAGCCACCGCCCTTTGACCTTAGCAAAAGCTACCTGGACTCCAACTGCACCGTGCCCCTGGTGTTTGTGCTTTCTCCGGGAGCTGACCCCATGGCCAGTAGGTGGCGCGCTAGCACCCAGATAACCCTTTTGAATTGATGTTAGAACCTATTTAATACCACGTTTAAATTCGTAATAAAGCCAGGATCAAGTTTGGTGATTATTAAGTCATTGAATCTTGCGGTGACTAAGTCTGGAGGCATGCTACACATTAGACCGTCACGCTGGACCGGAGACAGGCACCCTACATGTTGGACTGCGTTTGTGTAGTCCGATCCCGACAGAAGGGTTAGTTCTAACATCATTATAACATACCTGGGTCACTTAATGGTTTGACATTTGACTAGTTAATGCTACTGGCTCCCTTAACTTGTGTTCAAAGGCTGGAGGCTTGGAGTCCTGAGGAAACAAAAACAGCCAGACATACAATCACACACCAAACCCTTGTTAAGTGTCTATGTGGTCTGGTGCTTATACGGAAAGGTCAATGGGTTCTAATGTCATTTGAAGAGCAAAATACTGCGTCGTATTTTTAAGACTGTTTGAAAAATGTAGAAGACCCTTCATAGATGTTACCCATGGCTGGTTGCTAACCATATGGGAACATCCGTCTTCCTCTCCAGGCCTGCTGAAGTTTGCCAATGACAAGAGCATGGGTGGGGCCAAATTCCAGTCCATCTCTCTCGGTCAGGGACAGGGTCCCATCGCGGCCAAAATGATATTCGCATCCATGAAAGAAGGTACCTGGGTGTGTCTGCAGAACTGTCACCTGGCAGTGTCTTGGATGTCCACCTTAGAGAAGATATGCGAGGACTTCACTCCTGACACTTGTCACCCCAACTTCCGTCTGTGGCTCACCAGCTACCCCTCACCCAAGGTGGGAGTCTTTTTTCTTATTATTATTTAATTATCTCTAGGAATAGTATTTTTCTCTTGTTATCTCTGCTGTGTCACTTGGATTTCCAGTGTGGGATTATTTAAGTACATCTTATCTTATGTAAGGCTTATCTCAGATCGTGGGAGGATTTGTTGAGGCTGTCCTCAGCTTTTTGATGCCTACACCATTAAAAACTCTGCGGTTGCAGGAGCAAAATATATTCTGTGGTCTCTTGCAGTTCTCCAGCAATTCCTTTTTTGATCTTGAATCTCCATTATGATATTGTCAATATATCAATGTGTTCATTTAACAGTCGTTTTAGTTGTTAAATTGTCAATGAAGCACAAATGCTCTATATAAGTCCTTCCATTTAATTGCATTCATATTGACCCCTCTTTGCTTCCTGCATTAGTTCCCAGTGACTATTCTCCAGAATGGCGTAAAGATGACAAACGAACCACCAACAGGACTCCGACTTAACCTGCTGCAGTCCTACCAGTCAGATCCCATATCTGACTCTGAGTTCTTCAACAGCTGCCCCAACAAGGAACCGGTGGGCAAAGACACACACACACACACACATACACACACACACACACACAATCCCCCACATGCACACACACACACACACACACACACACACACACACACACACACACACACACACACACACACACACACACACACACACACACACACACACACACGCGCGCACACACACACAATCCCCCACATGCATACACACACACATACTCACACACACACATACACACACGCATAGAAGAAGCAAAATGTTTCATTCTTGCTTGTTCATTTTGGGTTGGATGTTCCTGCAGATCTGGGAGAAGCTATTGTACGGCGTGTGTTTCTTTCACGCACTTGTACAAGAGAGGAAGAAGTTTGGTCCTCTGGGATGGAATATCCCTTACGGCTTCAATGAGTCAGACCTGCGGATAAGCATCAGACAGTTACAGGTATTTAGCAAATAAGGCCTGTTATTTAACTAAAGCAGAGTTATCATCATATTATTAGCAATGGTATCATCATTTGTATGTATTTATGCATGTATGTATGCGTATGCATGTATGCATTCATGCATGCGTGTATGCTGTCTAAGGTTTTTCTGATATACTTTACATCAATGTAAATATCTTTTTTCATTTCGATCCCTTAAAGTGGTATTGTGACTGCATTTTTGAAGCACAATAGAACAAACAAAAGTATAAGATTAATCAATTAATAGTTGAATACCTATCATTTCCCCATAATAATTGACTTTCCCAGCTTTGCTTCATAAAGCGACACACTTCAAGTCCATGAGCCAGTATGTTCCCGTCGTTGTTCCCAAGTTTCCCATTCTCCTCCTGCCCCCTCCCAGCTGTTTGTAACGGGATACGAGGAGGTGCCGTTCGAGGCCATCACCTACCTGACCGGGGAGTGTAACTACGGCGGCCGCGTGACGGACGACTGGGACAGAAGGCTCCTCATGACCATCCTGGCCGACTTCTACAACCAGGACATCGTTGTGAAACCCCGCTACACCTTCTCTCCCAGCGGCAAATACTATGCCCCATCTAAGTCCATCTATGAGGACTATCTGGAGTTTATTAAGGTGATAGGATGTGTAAGACTCAGGCTGGTCAAAGTATTTGAGTCAACTAGCTTTAGGTTCCGCCTATTCTAGCAGTTTGTCTGTGTCTTCTAGAAACTACCACTCATCCAGAGCCCTGAGATATTTGGGATGCATGAAAATGTGGACATCTCTAAGGATCTGCAGCAGACCAAGCTGCTGTTTGATTCGCTGCTGCTCACCCTGGGAGGCGGGGTTAAAGGAGGAAGTAGCTCCGGGGGAGACAGCGCCCTGTACGAAATAGCCAATGACATCCTGACCAAGGTATACGTACCAGACTGTGCCGAATGCTCATCCAAACACTGAATCCATCGGGCCATTTCTAATCAGGTTGGACCTGAAGTATCCATCCACTGTTTGTGGCACTATATATACTTTACTTGAATCCTTATCCTGTCGATCATAGGATAAAATCAAAATAACATGACTAGTATGTTGAATGTTTTAGTATTGTAGTAGGTTAATCCTTTCATTGACTGGTAACGATTCAAGTAAAACAGTCATTTATTACTGCGGCTATTTATTGGCTACCTGATCTTTAAATTGAACATAGCCTCTTTTTGCTAACATTGCCTCTGTTAACTTCTGCTCCTTTCTATTAGCTCCCAGACGATTTCGACATTGAGGAAGCACTTTTAAAATTCCCAGTCCTCTATGAGGAGAGCATGAACACTGTGCTGGTCCAGGAGATGGAGCGGTACAACACGTATGTACACTAACCTATAGTATAGTGTGGTATCCAGCATCTACATGCAATATCTTATCTAGTGTTTTGTGTTCATCTGTTTCCCCTCTGCTAGGCTGTGTACAACAATCCGCGTGAGCATTCAAAACCTGCTGAAAGCCATTAAGGGTCTGGTGGTGATGGATGCAGAGTTGGAGGCCGTCGCTGGCAGTCTTTTGGTGGGCAAGGTGCCAGAGAAGTGGGCTATGCGCTCGTACCCAAGCCTCAAACCCCTGGGCAGCTACATCACCGATTTCCTCACCAGACTCAAATTCCTGAACGTGAGTCTGACCGATGAAGCCCATTCAGAAGACTTTATTCTTTTCATTGTTTTTTGTTTAATGAAGTTTGTTCTACTGATTGATGTGACCTTATCCCAGATGACTTATCACAGGTTGCCTTTATCAGTCTTTTCTGATTCGTATCACCATTCCTCCCCTGCCTCCCTCAGGATTGGTTCAACAGCAGCAAGCCTCACGTGTTCTGGCTGACCGGCTTCTTCTTCACCCAGGCCTTCCTGACAGGGGCCATGCAGAACTACGCCAGGAAGTATCGCATCCCCATTGACATGCTGGTCTTTGAGTTTGAGGTCCGGAACACTAATACTGAATATCAATTGTGTCGTCTATGTCATTTTGTCATTTGTAGTTTTGTAGTTTGGTTTTCCATGTACATTATCAGTTTTTTTCCTACAGGTTCTCACACTTGATGTGTCAGAGCAAGCTCCTGAGGACGGCGTTTATATCCATGGGCTGTTCCTGGACGGTGCTCGCTGGGATAGGAACAGGTTCAAATCATGATCGCTCAGCCCGTTGTATTCAACTAAAAAGTAATTTATTATCTTAAAGTTTGTCTCCTCTCCATCAGTGGGGTGATCGCGGAGCAGAAGCCCAAAGTCCTGTTTGACTCGATGCCCATCATCTGGATCAAACCCAGTAAGCATGGCGCTAGAGGCCAATGGGCTAGCTCTCCACGGAATTAGAGAAAAAAATCCTGTTACCACGAGTTTGCGCTGCCGTCCTCAATCAATCCCGTCTCTTTCTTTCTTGCTTTCTTCCTGCCCCATCCAGCGGAGAGGAACAGCGTCCAACCCTCCCAGAAGCTGTACGTATGCCCCCTGTACAAGACCAGTGAAAGGAAGGGAACGCTGTCCACCACGGGACACTCAACCAACTTTGTGATCACCATGACGCTGCCCACGAGCAAGCAGCCGCAGCACTGGATCAAACGGGGCGTAGCCATGCTCTGTCAGCTGGATGACTGACACCTGAGAATACACTCAGGTTTATTATGTGCAATTAAAACTGAATACATATATATATATACCAATTTGTATATCATTTATTTACGTGTCATCAAATCATTGAATCATCATTTAAATCATGAATTCATAAATTCAATAAACGTATTTTGGTTTTAATTTTTGGAATTCATTTGTGTTCATAAAGCTTTCTGAATGCAAAAAAAACCAACAACATATAAACACAAATTTATGCATGTTTAATCATGACCACATGTTATACATTACTCTAAAAATAGTATTCATTAAAAAGTGGTATTGTCCATTTATACAGGAGGAGTAACCACATTATTTTAATGGATTCACATTCATGAACATGAATTGGCAACACTGAATTACAAAATGCAGGTTCTGAGCACGACATCCCATGTTTGGCCATTGGGTGTCCTTCCTGTGTTAAAAATGAACATGCATGTCATTGCAATAGTAGCTGCAGTATTGAGTAGGTCAAATGCAGAGTCTGGCTGCCCTGGCCCAGTCCTGAGGTATTTATAGTTGTGGTGTTATATATTTATACATAGGTATGTTTCTGACTTGTGAAGTCCATTGGTTCTTCTGTTGTCAGAGAGACCGAAAGCACAGAGCCTGCGGACTGAAGGTAAACACAACAATCTAAAATGTATTAATTGAGCGATGTATTATGCATTGAACAACATATGGGCATTGTAGTTCGAATTTCATGCTGTCGAATACTTATATTTATCTTGGAAATGGATGAATTTTCATGACAATTGACATAAATATAATAGTATGTTGTCTCATTCTGTGCCATTTTAACGTCTTTTGTTATTACTCTCTCGATGTTAACTTGGGTTTGCATTATACAAAAGTAATGTTACATGACACCAGCAATGTAGTTTACTAGATGGCGGGAGGCAGCCATGCCTTCAGATGGCTAAACAAGTGCTACAGAATATCATACAACAATAAGAATATTCTATATTTAAAAAATAATAATGCAAAATGTCTCACAATACTGTCTACAGTTGGAGTGCTAATAGATTAAGATCAAATGTATATTTTTCTTAAATTGTATACATCATTTTAACGAGTAAACAACAATAATTGGAACAACTACAGCAGGACCTCCACTGTGTTCAGATGTTCTGTCTATGTGTGTCTTACTGGAATGTTATAAAACAGCTCACGGACTCGAGGGTAGTGTTTAACTGCCATCTCTACTGTCAGTCTAAATTTGACATCGGAAGACGTTCTGAAGGATTATAGATGAACAGAGAAAAAGAACATGACGACAACTACGACTCGGACTTGGATGAAGACGAGGCGACGCAGTACATTATCGAACAGAGTCTGATTCAATATAGAAAACTCAAGGGCTTGAGTCCCGGGTAAACCTCCAAATCGTCCACACAAATACCTTATATTCTACATTGTGCATAGCCTTGTTCATCTACTCAATATGTTCTTTCTGATGTGTGTGTCCCTCCAGTGATCTGAAAGTCAGTGAAGATCCGGAGGAACTCTTCAGAGCAATTAAGGAAGGTAATCTCAAACTTGACACACCCATGAATGACTCAAATGTCATTGATTAATTTCCAGTCGTTACTATCGTATTACCCTTCTGAAATCAATGCCACCCTCATACGTCTGTCCATAGGCGATGAGGAGGCACTGAAGAGACTGACAATACAGCCCAAAGCTCTGTCGAAAGTGGACGAGCGAGGGTGGATCCCTCTGCATGAGGCTGCAGTGCAGGGAAGTCGAGAAATACTGGAGGTTATCTTCTCAGGTACGGGCTATCATGGCCCTGATGTATTCCATTCAGCTGGATTCACTTACAGGACAGATTGATTCATTGTTTGGCGCTTTGCTGGCAGGATCCTCTCAGGGAGCTTGCCAGTGTCGGACACTTAAAGGTGAGACACCACTGTTCCTGGCAGTGGTGTACGGCCTTCGGGGCAACGCTACCTTTCTGATCCAGAATGGGTGCGACCCAGACCTCCAGAACGATGAACAGGACTCTCCTTTAGTGGCAGGTGAGGTTTGTATGTTTCTATGCACAGTTAAGTCTATACAAGGGCTGAAAAGCAGCAGGTTTATGCACTGATTTCTGATCCTTATTGGGTCTTATTATCAGCTATTCTAAATGATCAGTACGACTTGGCCACACTGCTGCTACGCTACAACGCTAACGTGGACCAAACGGGACCCCTGGAACGGACGGCGCTGCACGAGTCGGCCTTCTTGGGGCTTGAGAACTTTGTGCATTTGCTCCTGGAGTCTGGTGCTAACCCCAATGCATTTGACATCAAGAGGAAAACTCCACTGGCTTTGGCCGTGCAGAACGGACACCTGAATGTAGTGGAGATCCTTCTCCAGAAAGGTAGTCATGTGTAATGTCAAATTCGTTTTCACTTAAACACATAATACAGTCCTCCAACAAATTATGCACAACATGAGTTTTCATGTGTGTATCACTGTTTGTGTGTCGGTGTGTGTGTGTGTGTGTGTGTGTGTGTGTGTGTGTGTGTGTGTGCGTGTGTGCGTGCGTGCGTGTGTGCGTGTGTGTGTGTGAGTGTGTGTGTGTGTGTGTGTCTGCGTTTAAAGGAGCCCATGTGAACTACGGATCTGAGTCGGAATTCGGCACCGTCCTGTTCGATGCCGCAGCCTCTGGGAACCCCGACATAGTCTCCACACTCCTGGACCACGGAGCAGACGCCAACATAGCCCTGGACAGCGGACACCTGCCCATCCATCGGACAGCCTACCATGGACACATACTGTGAGAAATGAACCATTACCGTCTAGTTTTCCCCATACACACGTATGATGTACGAGTCATAACGCTGTCCCACACAAAATGCCCTCTCTCTGGGTCTCAGTGCACTGGAGCACCTCATCCCGGTGACCAAAATGGAGGCGGTGAAGGAGAGCGGTATGAGTCCCCTCCACTCTGCGGCGGCGGGGGGCCACGCCCTGTGCATCGAGGCGCTGCTCCGCGCGGGCCACGACCCCAACACCATGCTGCACCAGCGGGTGCGCCGTAACTATGACGACGAGCGGCGCTCCGCCCTGTACTTCGCCGTGGCCAACAACGACTTGCAGTGCGCGCGGCAGCTGCTGGAGGCCGGTGCCATGGTGAACCAGGACCCCGTCAGCTGCCTGCAGGTGGCCCTGAGGCAGGGCAACTACGAGATGATCAACGCCCTGCTGAAGGCCGGGGCCAACGTCAACTACTACTCCCGCGTCAACAGCACCCACTTCCCCTCGGCGGTGCAGTACGCGCTGAAGGACGAGGTGATGCTGCGGATGATCCTGAACCACGGCTACGACGTGAAGCGCTGCTTCGACTGTCCCTACGGCGGCGGTTCCCATGACTACACGCCGTGGACTTCCTCTTCGGTCGTCAAAGACATGATGGTGAGATGAAAGCCGAGACTACGTTTATTTGCAGACCGCTTTAGTGCTTTGTTCCTCAGCCCTGTGTGTGTCTCTTTGTCTGTGTCCTGTTTGTTGTTGTTTCGGGTCCAGTTCTGTGAGGTTATAACGGTTCACTGGCTCAAGCAGCTCGCGGGCCAGGTGGTGCGTATGATGCTGGAGTACACGGACCATGTGTCGTTCTGCACAAAGCTCAGGGACACATTGCAGGAGCAGAAACAATGGGAAGAGATCTGTCACATGCAGAGTGAGGGAAACCTTTATCTTCCATTTTAAGATCCTTTTTTCGGGTCATTCCCATGAACCTGCTTCATTAAAAGGGTTATTAAAAAGACTGTTTGAACTTTAATCTGAAAATGCATTGCAGGAAACCCAAGAGGCCTGAAACACCTTTGTCGACTGAGGATAAGAGGATATCTGAGCCAACTGCGACTGAGATCCCCCGTCTTCATCAGCTATCTTCCTCTCCCTCCCAGGCTGAGGGATTATCTTCTCTATAAAGAGTATGATGTCTATGGCAGGGGCAGTATGGTTGGTCCCTAGGAATTGGAGCAACACAAAATCCTGTGATGGGATGATATGACCACTGGTGAATAATGCTGTCTGTTAATGATAGTCAGTCTAATTATGACATACTTTCTTTTGTTTTTATGTAGATATTTTTCTATAATTTTATGAAAAGGCATACACCACTTGAATAAAAAAATGTAAGGTTAGATTATGATTTACTTTCCCCAGATGCATATCTATGTTTACCTTATTCCTTATCGTAATAATTATAATTGATTGCATGGTGGGGGGAGGGGATACACAGTAGGATGTGGTACGTGGTATGTTTTAATAAATGTAACCATTTGATAATGACATAGCCTACTTATTGCCTCTATTGGTTGTGTAAACACACGAATACATGATTGTAAGACAAACTGAAATAGACCAAGCACATACAGCTTTGAAGGATGTTGACCCCTAATATAAGATGTACACAAAATTCAATTTGTGTGGTTTTCAGGATTTTTTCAAGGTTTTCCAATACTCTCACAGTAAAGAAAAAACTCTTCAGGCGGGCATTATGAGTCCTTGAGACAAAAAGATCCAGCATATCATACGATGAAACGGTGGGGCGGCAGTATAGGTTAGACCACGATCTGTAGCGCCCCCTGTGGTCACCGTGGTACAACACGTTTTGGAGACCTCCTTACTTCCGGTCTACATATTTAAATTTGACATTTCTGAGGTGCTCAGGTTTTGATTGTTTCACTTTAGGGTTTTTGCCAGAAAATCATGTTAAACAAAATTATAAATATGAATTAAAAAAAAAGTATAGAAATTGTAAAAACCGTAGAAGTAGCGCACTGCACTTATTGATTTAAGTGCAATTCTCTGCAATGGGCCTGGTTTTTATACCTGCCATCATTTTTTCAATTACTGAAAGTTAGGCGGAATAACAACAAAAACATAACAGTGGTTGGGCTTGCTTTGAAACCACACTAACGCATTCATAGAAAATCGAAACTGGATATGTCCACTCATTCCCGACAACTGAAGAGCTGTGCTTTACCAGTTTCGTTTTCATCGCTCCACCTCAGAGTCTGACCATGGCTCGCCCGCTAGGGGGCGTGGATGATCTCGCATGTAAACAGAGTGACAGGAGCGTGTTGCAGTGGTGCTGGAGGAGAACGCGTACGTCACATTCATAATGGCGGAGGTTGGGTGAAGAGGAAAATGTGTCTGTGAAGCGGTACTGTAAGTGAAGAGCTACATTGCCGGTGAGACGTGCACTGTCCCCATAAAATGGCCCTGAATCCCGGCGTGGAAGGGAGGAAGGACACAGAATGTACCGAAACGGACGGTATCCGCTCGGAGGAGCGCAAAGGCGTGAGGAATCTAGCGTCAACCGCCACCTCGGCCACAACCAACCAAAATGGCGATCGGATTGTATGCGAAGACAGGGTAAAGCCCGAGCAAGAAGCCCCTGATCGGCGGAGAAGTGGGCAGACAGACGTCCAGAGCTCCCACAGTTCTCCTTTACCAGGCCCCAGACCCAGAGACGAGCCGCCTCGGAAGAATTTCCAAATCCCGAGGAAAATGAAAGAACGGAAAGGTTGTGAAGACCCCACTCTATTTGTACAGGACAGAGCCTGCCGTGTCTAACACTCGGTTGCTGCATGTGGCTAGCTGGCTAGTTTTTAGCTGGCTTCGTTTGTTGTGTTTGTTTGGAAGAACAAGCACACTTAGGTGGAGTTACATATACCTTGTTATTGCATTGTTGTTGCATTGCATCTGTGGATCGGCCTACTCTGTGCTGATGCTAGCCTTATGTTTCGCCTGGTAGTATGTTTCGAGTAGCCCGGATACTCACTAGTTTTGCTGACCTTACTTTGCCCATGCATGTGGACATGGGAATGAGTAATACTTAGCAATAGGTCACGCGTAACGTTAGTTTTGAGTATCCGTCGATGTGTTACGACTATACACACGCGCTTAATCCTAGGCGTTTACATGAGTAGAGGGAAGTGGATAAAGTTGCACACCGCACCTAGCACCATGATCCTTATGTGCTTACTTGATCGGACTGCTGGCTCTTGATGTCATTTTCGATGTATCTCAGATCCCATCCTGTGACAGTGATTTACGTCTATTAGACATGCGCCATATGTTAACCCATTATCCAAGGGACTATATGAATTGTAGTTGATGGTTTGCATTCATTGCACTGAATGAAAGACTTGTCCATCTCCGATCTGTCTGTGCGCAAAGTTGGGTGGAAACACTGCAAAGGACCATCTTCTTTTCGGTAAACATTGCCAAGCCGTAGCAGGTAAAGCATTCTGATGCCGAATGTGTGTAGGCCTATGAAAGTTAGTCCCATGCTTAATTGGCAGTGTGTACTGGAGTAAAGCCGTCTACACCTCAGCATAGTCAGTATCCAAAGTTAACTTCATGAGCAGTCATGAGGGAATATATTCATGGTCCAACTTATTATGCAAAACAATTACATTTAGATGAGATATAGTAAAGTGTTTTTAAACGCCACCTGTTGCAGTTGGCTGGTGATCTTCAATTAGGAACACTGATTGACTTTTCTCTTTTATTTCCACACACACAGCAGTAGGTCATTCTGATAATTTAAACTGTACCCTGTGTACCGCAAACAACTCTGACAACTTAGACATCACCTTTCTGAGGAGAGCATTGGAGTTCTTCTTTACACAGAAAGCAGCTTGAAGGAATCCAGACGTGTAGCCTGAAGACGTGGAACTGTGTGCCACTGCAGTGGGAATAATGTTATCAGTGTTCTGTTGTTGAACCAGTGAGTTTGATGCCTTCCTTTCAAGAGCTTGCTTGAGGCTGTGTACCGTCTGAAAGCTCCATCTTGTCAAAGCTTATTTATGGTGAAGACACAGCGCTTAGCAGTTAACGACTTGAGGTTGGACTTTCTCCTCCATAGACGTGTGGTGTGTATCTGTGTCCATGTATCTATGGCGTGTATAAGTGTACGTGTGTGCACAACACCGCCGGTGTAGTACAGATTGTAACTTTGCTCTCTTTCTCGCGGGCGCAGGTCTGTACCAGTGCCTTCCAACCGACAGCCGGGAGTTTGAGGACCTGGTGAAGATCCTCTCCTCCTTCTACCTGGACTCCTCGTCGCGCGGGACCTTCTCCTACTGCAAAGCCAAGCTCATTCACAATGAGCTCCTGGAGAAGGAGGTAGGCCCTCCCTCACCATGGTCCCATGGCAACGGGAGACGGTGGTTTGAGACTGTATTATTTCATGTGTTTGGAGTGGACTGTATATATAGTCCTCTGTATGGCACTGTACATACAATGGCTGTTCAAGCTACAGGCGGGTGCATATCACCTAAGATAAATAAATATTGACCGGGAGAGTCATTGCTGTTTTATTTTCAAATCTTGTTGGTTTTTGATACTTGAGACTAGGGGTGTGAACGGTTACAATTTTTTTTTAAATGGTTACACAACCCCTATTTTTGCTTTAGACGGTAAACCGTTTTTTTATTCATTAAAGTGGACCGCAGTCGAGTTATCGAGGGATTATCAGTCTACGACACTCCCCGCTCTTCGCGCATGTCATATGCAGAAAGACACGAGAGCGACAAGAGCCGCAATCATGTCTTGTTGTGCGTTTTGGTTTCACAAACCGTTTTAATAAGACTGATTATCCCATTTATTCTACTTCTTGCTTGCCAACATAATAAAACAATTCAAATACTTTAATAATTGTATGTAATGTAAATAGTTATGCTTTTTCTTATTCGTATTGCATGGTTATTAAATGTATACTCTGTTTGAGTTCATCTCCCTCAAAAAGTAGTCCGCTTTAATTACGATCGATCAAACATGTTTTTGACACCTCGGAGGGCATTATCCCGGTTATACCATGGTCACTTGCCAAAGAAAAGATTAAATTAAGATCAATCATTTATATTTTCATGCGTTTTACAATCCAAATATAATGTTTTTCAACTAAATAGGAAGGACCTTAGCTAAGACTTGGCAACGGGATGTATTCTAGTGTGCTGAGTTAGAGCCAGAGAGCTAATGTTATGGATTGTACATATTTATGATTCAAAATTCTCCCCAGCCTTTATCCCACAGTTACTGTAGGGCAGGGGTCACCAACACGGTGCCCGCGGGCACCCGGGCGCCCACAAGGACCATACGAGGGGCCCGTATATAACTAAAGGCAAACTGAGCAAATTTGTTATTTCAGAAGAGTGTATCAAACTGGGTGCCCTTCGTATGACTCAGTACCCATGAAGTAGCTCTCAGGTTCAAAAAGGTTGGTGACCCCTGCTCTAGGGTCTATAGCAAATAACCGCGTTGTCTGATTACACGTGTACCCGTGCACACCCCTACTTAAGACTTAACACAGCGTTGCGGTTTGTCACAGCCCACACTAAACAAAGTTCTACGCTTGCTATCTGTTTTTCTGTTTGGCAGTTTATCGAAAAGCGGAGAGAGATGAAGCAGGAAGGCCGGACCGAGCAAGAGCTGACCGAGTCCTACTGCTTCCTCTATCCAGACAAGTCCAAGGTTGGCCCCGAGCACAACTCTGCACTCACAACTATGAATGAGCCATGTGTCTGACCCGCAGGACTTGGAGGCCGGTGCTGATCAGCAGTTTGACCGTTTGTTTCCCCGTGTGTCCAGCTCCAGTGGATCTGCGAGAAGGGGCTGACGGTGGGCCACTCCAGAATCACAACACTAGGAAACCCAGCCGTGGGTGAGTCGCTTATCCTCTTGACCTGTAAACAAACAAGCCGGACGCGGATGGATAATAATTTCACTAAGACCATAGAAATAAAATGGACAGCAATAGTATAGGCAAATAAGTTGCTAAGCAACAGCTGACAATAATGGTTCTATTTGACATATACCTGAAGTTTGAGTCCTCGGCTCATCCCGGATACTTTGCATGGACAAGCAAATCTCCACATCTTGTTTAGAAAGAACCACCTCAACTACCAAATCATTCAATGATTCAATTCATACGTTCTTACGTTTTTATTTATTTTGTCTTTTCAGGTGTTTATCTCTCCAAATACGCTGACTTGCTACAAATCAACCCATTTGAAGTGGGTTTCACTGGAGACATGATCGTCTTTAAAGTCATGAGGGTACGTGAGTCTCACCTAATCAGATCCACACTCGAAACTAGGGATGGGCATTTGAAGGCATATCAATATTCGAACATTTGATAATAAATTGGAGTACCAGAACTATGAAGAAAAAGAACCAATGTAGCGTACTCATAATGTAGCCTGAAGGGCTTCCGTGATCTGGCCTTCACTAAACAAATGTATTCGTTTTCCATCTATTAGTCAAATGAATAAGGAAATCAAATCCAATTGGACAATTATTGAGCATTTTAGAAGGAAAAAAACACTCAATCAGTGTGCTGAATCGAAACGAGTTGAAACGAAACCATCCTTTTTGACAAGAATATGAATGAAACAGTATTGCATACTTAAGGCACAAACTGAAATTAGATTCAAGTAAATTTAAGTACTGGTGGGCTTGGAAATCAACAGAACTCCACTTGCAGCGCATGGGCCTGCCTCGCAACATCAACAAAAATGTATTATGTGTAAGATGGAAATACAGTGTCTAAAACATTTCCTGTTAACATGGCACATAAGCCCACCTACTGCATCACTCATTCGTGTTAAAAAAACTGAGCATATCTACGTGCTCGGGGGATAGGCGGGTGCGGAGGCGATTTACAATCAAGCCCGCCGTGGAAAAGACTCTGCTGGAACGGAGGTTGCCGGTATAGCCAAGTATTTTTGCATTGGAAAGAGTTTGCATTACACATTTGTTTCACCAATCTGGTCAAAATATTTCCACACTTCGCTTCTTTTGGTCGCCATTCCTTTAAGTGTGCACGCTGCCTGCAAGTTTAAACTATGTGATGCGCAAAGGCACAATCTAATGTAGGGCCCTATGTAATCCGCGATAACGAAAACGCGGACGGAATCACGGAATTGGACAATAAAAACGGAATCAACTGATATTTTTTTTTATTTTTTTTTTTATTATTTTATTAAGCACGAAAGTATTAAAAGTAACAAAGTTACAATTTAAAACGGGCCTGTCTTAGTAAAATAACTGATTTCCAGCAGGTTCCTGTTCTTCAGCACATATAACATGCAACAGGGACAAGGCACATCAGATGTCACATTTACAATATGCAGCGAAATGGAGCGGAATTCGCCATTATTTTGGTGAAATTCAGTTTCGAGGGAAAAGGGAAACAACACAGGTGACATTAACATCACTGAATGTTTAGCAGTCACTCCCACAACAATGTTAAAAAAAAATCCCCGGTCCACCACACAAACAATAGGTCCCGCTCCTAACAAGAAGCCGAAGAAGAAGTTGAAGCGCCCGTAATTCGGTTCTAACCCCAAATTCAGAGCCGAACAATATCCAAAACACTTCTATCACTCAGGTGTTTTGTAGAATATGTCAACATACTATCGATTGGAAACGCAAAGATACGTGCGATGAGCACTTGAAATCCAAAATCCATATGAAAAACAATGAACGCCGTAGCCAGGGCACGCCCCTTCAAACCACAATTTGAGTTTATAAAAAAAGAGTTTATAAGCACTTTAATATTTATGTAATGTTTTTATTTGAAGCACTAAAAACAGTGCCATGTTGTGATGTTTTAATAAATGTAGTCTTCCATCTGATTAAATTGTATTCGTTCGCACTTATTTGACACTCGTTCTGATGATTTTAAGTGTAAAAACGGAATTAATGAAAATTAAAACGGAAAAAACGGAATTTGGAAAAAAATAAAACGGAATTTGGAAAAAGATAAAACGGATTTCATATGGCCATACTAATGTATTGCAGTTGTGTTTTTTCTTTCTTTCTACTTTACATATTTTAAATGGCATTAGTATACACGTTTAATGAACAATATGTAATTAATATACCTAATGAATCATATTGTATTAGCTTTAGGCAAAAATTAAAAAAAATCCACTACAGCTAAAGTCGAATACCCACGTCACTTCGAATAATCAAATATTCGAATAACCGTGCCCATCCCTACTCGAAACATGTGACCCCTCTGGTCCGAACGGTCCTGCGAGCTATTGAACCCAGGAGCGTATTCTCTGTCCCCGCAGGGCCGATTAAAGCACATTTACGAGAACATGCCTAAGAACGCCATGGAACCTGCACCAAAGTTTGACTGTCACGTTTCCAAGAACGCCAACAAAGTCACGTCACTACTGTCATACCGCGCCTTCGAGCACACGCAGGTAAAGGAATCGCGGTCACGTCGACGGCGTGCACCCCGCACATCTCTCAGTGTGATGGAGGTTGTGTTGTTCTTAGCTGCTCTTATGAAAAAAATGTTTCACGTCTTTCGTCGTTGCCTTTCAGCAATACTACTTTGAGTTTGCGTTTGATGAGATCAAAGCGCGGCCGAGGCACATCTGTCCGTACGCCGTGGTTTCCTTCCAGAATAAAGGCAAGGAGGCCGGGTCTGTGCCCTCTACTGTACACAGGTATGTCTCGAGCGTAGCGCTGTATTGGCAGGTTAGAAAATTAATGTTTGTGTACGTTTGTGGAGAATGTTGCACCAGAATTTGTAAAATCAAAAATCTCTTTTGCCCCCCCTGTTCCTTCACCTGGAAGGTTCAACACGATACCCCCCGAAGTCCGAAGAGGTATGTTGCTGCTCATTCATCTCTGTCCACTAAGTAATAGTTTAGCTCCTCCACTAGCAAGAGCAAGGGCCTCTATGGATCACTATGACAGCATGCCGCTATGTAAACACATGTGTACTCTGGCTTGGAGAGTTCCGCTAACCGTACTAGTTTCAGCGCTCAAATGAAAGAAGCATGCAAATGTTTCTTAAGATGGGCTACAAAAGTTTGTGTCAAATTTGACACAACATTGCAAAACATGAATCGCTTGCAACAAGTAGTAAAAACATATTTAGACTTTTCACTTATAATGTATTTTTAAGCAGGTTTTCAAGCAGGTTTTGGCGTAACGTAAAAAATAACCGATTTGTTCCAAGGTGTTGTTGAGCTAATCTCTCAGGTGACCACTCAGTTGGGGCTGTGTTCTGTTGGTATCTCCTGTCCGAACTTTGACCTGTGTGAACAGGGAAGTGCTACTTGGTGTGGAGCGGCCTGCTGGTAAACAAGGGCCAGGAGCTGTTCCCTCTGTGTCTGCGCTCTTGTGGGCGACCCTACCTGCCTTTCAAACTGTGAGTAACTCCCCCTACAACCCCAGCTTAGCACCACAACTACACCTACACTGCTGCTGCTGCATCTAATGCCACAGATCCTCTCGCTGTTATTCCTCACTGCAACCATCCTGTTTGATTTGATTTATTTAATTGCATCAGTAAACGTCTCGCACACATTAAAAGACATCAAAAACACAATATAGTCCAGGACTTATTTCCATTGTGGTCCTCGATTGTGGTTCCTTTTGTAAGGCTACTAGCCTTTACGGCTACGTGCCCCTGCTAACAGGCGCTTCTATGTTGTGTCTGGGGTTTGTGTTGACAGGCCTGAGAGGCTGGAGGTGAGTCAGGGCATGCAGCTGGACCAGGTGAAGAGGAAGATTCCCTCGGTGCTTTTCTCGTGGGACTCGTACAACATTTCGCGGGAAGGTCGGTGGAACGCTAAGCCCTGTTTTTGGCTCTAGTTTCTAATGTTGCGTCCCGTTACTGTATTTTTAACCAAGTGTGAAGCTTCTGTGAAGTGATGAGGAAAGGGGAAATGGTTATGCGTCAACTAGATGGACACTTCTACCTTAGCTACCTATAGTTAAGCTAACAAACTCAATGGCACTCTTGATGCTAATGGGTCGGTTGTTCACTTCAGATCAATCCGTGCTGGTCCGCTCTGATGACACCATTTCAGATCTCCTCTTCTAACATGCTTTTTAACTGCCCCCTAGTGCTGAAGTTCGGGATGTCCTGCAGCCTGTTTGATGTGGTGGACGGGAAGGGGAAAGGGGCCAGCGGCAGCCTAGCGGGCCTGATCCACAAGCTGGAAAGAGACAGGATGGTAAGGAAACGCAAGTAAAAGTGCTGTCAGTTGGAGTCGGCGTAACTGTAGAGAAAGAAACCTGAGGTGCGTTCAAGTTCAGCGAACATAGGCGAGCGTTCGCAACGAACGCGTTGACATTAAACAATTAATTTTGAACGATTTTTGAACACCGTTCTAAACAAACTGTCAATGAAAAAAATGGATACGAAGGCCATGGTATTAGCGGCAGCCTCCATGTTAATGGAAGAGTTTACAGAAGAGGGTTTGCAAGTGGTCGACCTCGTTGAAAGCCTACTGCAGACAACCAGTACGGAAAATTCAAGAATAGAGGGCTACGTCACCGAAGTTGTACCCACTTACTGCGATATAACGTTCAAATCGCATTTTAGGATGCAAAAGAAACGTTTTATCTATTGCTTTCTGTGTAGGAAAGGAGTAAATGATTTCAATATAGTTTAGTTTAATGCCATGGCAACGAATGTCACGTAGCCGAAGAGAGCATCTGTTTGTGGAGAACTACCTCTTCAGACAGTTTGCCTATGTTCGTAAACGTTTGCTTGCTTATGTTCGTTTAACGGAAAATGTTTAAAATCGTTCGCGAACGTTCGCCTATGTTTGCGATTCTGAACGTACCTCTGGTGAGAAACAGGTTTTTCCTGCTTAAAACCTAATGATCCGTTGTCTTGTTTATGTTGAAAGATCTTTAAAGACCTTTTAATCAGGCTAAATTGCCATGGGTGGTTTAATGTCTGCTAATTAACTGCTTTGTAAACCGGACTGCTTTGTTGTCGCTTGTGACTGTTTCGTGGAAGACCCTCCCTTAAGGCGTACTGCTGACTGCTGTTTCCCTGTCCATTCTGTAGGTGCTAGTGAAGCCCTTGCACGACCGGGGCTTCCTCTTCCTGTTGTCTTCGGCACAGATGGTCAACAATAAAGGTGTGTTGAAGACCCTAGCCTAGACGCACTCCTTCCTATTCCGCCCCTACCCCCGATCCCCACACCTGTCTGCTGTGTCTGTGACAGAAAATTGAGAAAGCTCCGCTCTGTTTTTGCTTTTCCAGAACCACGGGGGCGTTTTGAAAAGAGCCTTCAGGCATTGTTCATCTTTCAAGAGTCAAGGATGGTGGTCAAGTATTGTAAGTATTCATCTATGCCCATCCATCCATGCACTTCTCTTTTGCATTAAGCATGGAGGGGGAACACGGTCAGCGCTCGCTTTGTAAGTGGGGTTTATCATAACACTGTGTCCTCTCGCTCTCTCTCTCTCACAGCGTCCAGACTATGCGAGCCCGAGGCCCTCTCGGCGGACACCAAGCCCGCTGGCCTGTCGTCCGTGCTGCCGTTCTTCCCGGCGCTCCACTTCTCCCTGTTCAAGCTGCGGCCCCACCCGGGCAAGGACCTGAGCTCGTCGGTGGAGCGCCACTCCAACGAGTACCTGGCCCGCATGGAGAGCGGCACGGGGCGGGCCTTCATCCTGCCCGAGTACAAGCAGAACCTAGACGAGCGCACCAACATCCACCCCGCTCCCCGGACCAAGCCCAACCTGGACGGTCTGCTGCGCAACTACGTGCACAGCCCGGCCACCTACGTCCTCCCCCTGAAGAAGGCCAAGGAAATCGTGGAGAGGTCGCAGACCCCCCTTCCCCCCGTGGAGCCCCCCGCCCTCGCCCCCGTCCCGGTGGAGTACAGCCCCGTGTCGGATTGGGGCGGGTCGGACCGGGGCTCGGACCGCGTGGACAGCAGGCCGGCGGAGGTGCCGTCGCAGGACAGACCGCCCCCCGAGAGGACGCCGCTGGACAGGCCGCGGCCGGAGGGCAGCCGCAGGCGGGCGTCCGGGGCGGCCCAACCCAACGGGGGTGCGTCCCAGCAACCGTCCCTGCCGGACCCCCAGGCTCTGGCCCAGAAACAGCGGATGTCGCAGGACGAGTACGACAAGGAGAAGATGAAGCAGCTGCTGAAGCTGATTCAGCTGCACAAGAAGGCGCTGGTGAAGGAGCCGGCCAAGGGGCCGGGGGAGGGCAAGGAGGAAGGCAGCTGGGACCCCCTGGGGCTGAAGAGGAGGCTGGAGGCGGAGGACAGGGGAGGCGTCAACAAACGCCAACGCGCAGACCCCCTGAGCAACGGAGAGTCTAGCAGAGGTGAGGGAGGCGCTCCGCTGGCAGTATTTACTTAGTGGGTTCGCTCTGTGTGATATGTTAAATATATCCGTGGATGTTTTCGAATAACTCGTTTTTTAAATCTCAATCCTACGAACGTTGGATTAGACAAACAGAGCCCGCGCGCCCCTCCCTTCCACGCTTCGTGCATCCAGTAAAAACGATCATGAACGCAGCGCAAAACGCCGCACCACCCACCCCTTGTCGGTTATTGGTTAGAATACTATTTATTTTGAGTGGTTGGTAGTACCATTTGTTTTTGTGTGCGATCTCTGAGCATAGGCTGCCTACAGAGACAGGTTTTTTTGACGGCCTGCTCATGGGGCGGGCAGCTAGCGGATCGTGAGGAAAGAGCAGATGAATGTTCTAATTTATGTTTCGGCCTAGATCGCTGATACAATCTTTCAAGCTAATTCTTGAGGTAAGGTTAAAGCTAGACTAGGCAATTTGGGGAACCATGGTCGATTTATGAAAGTATCTAACGAAAATGATCCCACGCCTCCCTCAGACCTCCCTCTATCACCAACCCCCCACATGACTAGCTCACCAGCTCTAGCGATGCGTCTGAGACTCCTATGTTATGCTCTTGTATGTAAAGAGAATTTCAACTAACATGACAAAATGCTTCTAAATAAGCCGCCTACGCTGCCTTGTAACGTGTGCGTGTGGACGTGTGTGCTGCCCCAGGCCCCCAGGCGGAGGACCCCCTGGAGGAGGCGGGGCAGGGCTACAACCTGATGGCGGTGATGGAGAGCATGGGCATCTACGACACGGACCTGCGGGCCACGCGCGCCAACGCCCACGGCTCCTCGGTGGGCGAGACCCAGCGGCTGCTGAAGATCCTGCTGGCCACGCTCAACAAGGCCATGTCCCAGGGCGGCGCGGCGGAGCCCGCCAGCGCCGGGGAGACGTCCAAACAGGAAGTAGGAGCTCAGAGGGAGCCGGTGCCCCCCGACCCGGACCTGAGGAAGCCCGGCGACCCCCCCACCAACTACGCAGAGGTGAGGGCCGCCGGGGGGTGGTCGTCCAGTGAATCCATGGGGGTTTATTTCAGCTCATTCAGATCCCTTAGATGACCACATGGCTGAGGTCTATGGGAGTTGGGCTCATTACATATCACATAGTATATGAGCGCAGCTGTGCTTCAGCCGTGAGGAACTATGACGGATATTCACTTTGACTAATATAACAACTGACAGACAGACAAACAAACTATTGATTAAGGGTTTGAGTGTTCTGAGTCCTCATGGCAGTGGGGACCAAACTGATTATAAAGCAGGATTACTTGACTACTACGCTGATGGCTATTGATGATGATGATGATGATGATGGTGATGATGATGATTGTGATGTTGGAATCAACTCAGGAGGACATGGACTGCAGCCCCGGGAGCCCCTTAAGCCTGGGCTCCCCGGGGGAGCGGCCCCACACCTCCGAGGACCCAGCCTGGAGGGCCCCCGCACATGAAGGTATGCCCCCCCCCCCCCCCCCCCCACGCCCAGCACAACCCATCTGACTCCAGGCACTCTGTCTCGGGTTTCACACACACGATCACTGTGGCACGTTCCCTTTGGGAGCCGTTATAGTAAAACATGTGCGTCTTTCCCCCCCCCCTGCACCCCCACACCCAGAAAACGCTCAGCTGTTCCCCGAGCCCCTGGGCCTGGCGGGCAGCCAGCCAGAGCTCAAAGTGCCTCCGGTGGTGGAAGTGCAGAAGGCGGCCCCCGCGGCGGTCCCCCGGCCCACCGCGGCCCCCCGGCCGGTGGCTGCGACGGCGGTGGTGGAGGAGCCTGTGCACAGGCCCTCCATCAGCCTGGACACCATCCTCAAGCAGGAGGTGCACAGCCTCACCTCGGACATCAGGAGCCTCATGCGGGGCCAGCACATCGCCTACACCTCCCAGCTGCCCCCGCGGCTCACCCCGCGCCATTCCTGGCTGCCCAGCAGCTCCTTCTCAGACTTTGTGGTACCCTACGTCACCCCCGTCCCCGTCCAGGGACACGTCCGAGCACTGTGCGAGAAGATGGAGTGGCTGGTGCCGGCGCTCCCGACTCCGCCCCCGCCGACGCCCGCGGCCCAGCGCGAGTCGTCGTCTCCCGCCGTCGCTTCCGTGGCCGCTGTTGACGTGGCGACGGCCCCCGCCTCGATCCCCACCCCTGCCCCGACCCTGACCCTGACCCCCAAAACCAAAGTAGAGCCCAAGACCCCCCTCTCCTGCTGCTCCTCTTCCTCCTCCTCCACCTCCTCGGGCTCCAAGAGCATAGCCGCCGCCCACGGCGAAAAACCGGCCGGCGCCAAAGACTCGCCGTCGACCAGGAAACAGGGGGACGCCTCCGAGGTGACCGGAGACGTCTATTCCCCCTCGCACGTTACAGACTCCCCGGGGTCCCAATCCAACCACAACTCTGCCTCAACCACGGCGCTCGCCGGCTCTGGCTCTGGCTCTGGCTCTGGCTCTGGCTCTGGCTCTGGCTCTGGCTCTGGCTCTGGCTCTGGCTCTGGCTCTGGCTCCGGCCCCGGCCCCGGCCCCGGCCAAGGCTCCGGCTCCGGGTCAGACCTGCTGGCCAGCAGCCTCATCGGGCAGCTGAAGCCCGAGGTGTTCAGCAGCCTGATGGAGGTCTTCAAGGACGTCACCAAAAACACGGTCAAGTTCTACATCTACGCCAGCGAGGAGGCGGACGAGAGCGCCGTCTGCAAGGAGATCAAGGTACCCCCCCCCCCCCCCTCGCTGGAATGTGGTTGTGTACGGCGCTCGATGGGAAACGAGTCGATCCGCTCTGGGTTAAAGAGCTGCACGACACTTTGAGGGAACCTGCTTGAACTATGCTGTGACCTAGATCCAACAGCGAGGGCGTGCTGGTCGTGGTGTTAATGTGAATAGATGTGTGTTTTATAGAGTTCAGTGACGATGTGTAGGGTTTGAGCCTCTTGGTGGTCACACCTCCCATCGGTGCTAGGGCAAACAAACGGGATTGCAAACAGTCTTCTCCTCCCCGTACTTGTCTTGGCGTGACCCTCGCCCAGTTGGTACGGTCGCCAGCATTCACTCAATCACAACCAGCAGGTCGAAGCAAACAAACCTCAGCGGTTGTGACGGTTCCTCAATTCAATTAATATTACTCCTGGTTTTACCACTCTTTAGGTTGCTTCCTTGTGCATGAGCTGAGTTATTTTCGCGGAAGAATGCCTTGGGCTTGTTTGTTCCGCCACAGAGGGGCATAACTACTTCATGTGGTAGGGTTTGTGAGTGGCTGTCGTTTTATCCTCCTCTATACGTGGCAAGCACGCCCACTGCAGTAACAGGTAGCATAAACACAAGATTTTACTACACTGTGACTTTTCAGTCAAGGCCAATCAATCCAACAAGCCTTATGAGGCTCCAGTCTCGTTACACGGCACATTGCGTATCTTATTTGTTTACTTTCTTTGCCTGCACCCTTGGGTTGGGTGTAAATCTACTCGGAGAGCCGCATTGACATCATACAGCGCATGCAACTGTAGGGAAAACTTAAATGACTAAGCTGCTTTATTTGATCAACCGCATATTAAAACTGTAATTTGTAGGTCGGGCACCATACTAGGAGTCATTTTCATTATGCTGGGCAATATTTGCTTTTCCATTTTAAAAAGTAGCCTCCATCTACACAGGTGCAAATTGACTCTGGGTTTTATGGGTAGTGTAGTATTTACAGCCCTCAGTGACGGAGGCTTCTCCTTGCTCTGTTAGAATATGATCTGGATTGCACAGATGGTCTCTCGACTCGTCACTGAGAGGTGCTTGCGTTGTGGTTTCTTGGCCAAACAGGAATCTCACTGTAAATACTTGCCTGGACTAAGACCTCCTCCAGACTGTAATATATTATGCACTGTCAGAGCAGACTCCCTTATATCTTGCCCATTACAGATCTTTTACGTGTATTATTTTATTATAATTGTATTATTATAAGCCTGTGCTGTTAGGGGACCTTTAGCGGTGCAGGCCCGAGTCTTTGAGTCTGCTGCTGTCTTTGTTTATAGAGGAGGTTGATTAATAGCCCGTTATTCTTACAGTGCATTAATTGTTATTTATTTAGAGCTCGCTCTGTTGCACTCAAATTGTCTGAGAATATACAGATTTATAAGAATATATTTCACAGACCTTGTTGGGTGACATGTACTTGTCAGTTCTCCGATTTGCCAATGTGCAGGACTATGTCTGTGCGTTTAATGTTAACTCTCATCCAAACAACAAACATGTATTTTCTCTTTCACTTACCAAGGAGTACTTGATAAGTCTGGGCAACCGGGAGTGCAGCCCCCAGACCTTCCTAGAAAACAGCAGCTGCTTGGATAAACTACTCATCATCATCATGAATGAGGACATCGCGGCACACGTGCATAAGGTACACCCCCTCATCACCTGCCCCCCGATGTGGCCAGTTACATCGATTCTTAATTCCCAATTCAACAGATTTGGGATCCAGTACATAGGTGTGCTACTTCAGGATCTACTCCGGTAGAAAGGGTGAGAGGCACTCGTGGCAAATTATAGAATGAAAGTAAAGTGTTTAAACAATGATGTGTTATTTATATTAGAAAAGGTTCAACTGAGCAAGTACCTAAGCATTAGATAACTTAAAATTAATTCTCCCTGGATAGAGAAACGTCTATCTTGCCCTTTTGAGGGGCTAGGATTCTAAGGTCTTAAAGTGTCGCCTCAGAAGCCCTCTGAGACTGTAAGTGTAATCAACGGCTTGACTGCAACCCGTGCCGTGGCCCCTGCAGATCCCGGCCCTGGTCTCGCTGAAGAAGCTGTCGGCGGTGAGCTTCGCCGGCGTGGACACCCTGGACGACGTGAAGAACCACACCTACAACGAGCTCTTCATCTCCGGGGGCTTCATCGTGTCGGACGAGTTCGTCCTGAACCCGGACCTGATCTCCCAGGGTACGCTAGGGTGTTTATGGATAAGCGACGGGGCTAAACCCTCACAGATTATGACTGGGAATCAACAATACAGAGTCAACGGTGACGACGAGTGGGAGTAGAGAGGGCACCAGAGGGGGACCTCCCCCCTCCGAACGGTGGGATTTTAGAACACTGCAGGGAAGGCAAAAGAGACTGGTTCAAAAGGACATTCACTCAGGAGAGGGAACGGGAACCGACACGTCACGGCCACACCCCTGCAAGATGGCCTGGGGGGGGGGGGGGAAAGCCGAACCTACCCCCAGGTAGAGACAGACCACAACAGGCTCTACCCCCAGGTAGAGAGAGACCCCAACAGGCTCTACCCCCAGGTAGAGAGAGACCCCACCGGGCTATACCACAACGGAGCGGCAGACCGCTCGAGGCTCTACCCCCAGGTAGAGACAGACACCCCCCCCCCCGAGCCCACCACGCTCAACCACCCAGGCAGATGCACCCGAGGGAACAGAACCAGAATAGAGGTCATGGAAAATGAACTAGGTCACAAGGACCACCTGACCTAAAGGAAAGGGAAAGACGAGCCCCCGGGCCAGCCCAGGAAGTATGCAGGTCATACTCGACAGCAGAGTGGCAGGCACTGTTGAGGGAGCGACTACAAAGAACAGCAGAGGAGAGGGGCCAAAGATTTAAACCAAACCGGGGAGCAGACTAAGTGGTCAGAAGTGCGTAACACATTGGTAGTGAAAAGAGGATGTCAATCATAAATCTTAGAATGACCGTTGGCCTAGATCGTAAATGAATGATGAGTGCGTGAGCAGAAGGTTTTTGTATAATGGATAGGATCTAATCTCTGCAGAAAGAGCAAAGGGAGGTCAGCGCTCAGCCTTAAGTTCTTAGGCTCCAAGCCCTTTTCTTTTTGGCTCTCACCCGACCTGATCAGAATAGGAAGCATTTGTCGATTGCTTTTTAGGCTTGGTTAAAAAATTATTGAATAGGACAATATTCTTGTTAGGAATTCAAAATCTGCAACAACTTTGCACATCTTTTTGGACACAAACCTGTTTTATATTGAAATCCCAGGGCCCGATTAGTTAGAGACCGGGTAGTCCAGTGAATCTATATCCTATCCATCCGCTGGAGGATGCACTGGGTGCGACCCAGTGCATGGGTGTGTTGGAAAGTCCTCGTCTACAACACTTATGAATCAAAGCAGATACACATTTTGTCACCTACAATACTACTGTAGGTCTAGTGGTCTGTACTGAGTTTCTGTTGTCTCTTTCTCCCCCAGAACGGCTACAGGCACTGCTCAAGTTCCTAGAGGACCAGAGTACCCCCGAGCAGCCCTGGCAGTGGAAGGTGCACTGCAAGTCCCAGAAGAAACTCAAAGAGATGGGGAGGTCAGTGTGAGTGTGTGTGTTTTATGTGCGTGCAAGCAGCGCCCAAAATAGCAGTGGCAGTCGTGGCAGGGATCCCAAATGTCAAAGACCTCATGGACGAGGCGGATATAAATGCTCAGATTGAACAAGTGCATGTAGGGTTCGTGTGACTATCCGTTACTGAAAGGCCGACACCCCCTGCCGCAGGTTGAACACCAACGCCATGGCCCTGCTCAACCTGCTGACGGCCTATCAGAAGAAGCACCTGGTGGAGTTCCTGCCTTATCACGAGTGTGATGCCCAATCACGACAGGCGCCGGACTTGGACTGCCTGATCAAGCTGCAGGCCCAGCACACCCAGCAACGGCACTTGATCTTCCTCACGGGTACCCTAATCATCCTCATCATCATCATTGTCATGACAACCCCGCCCCACAAACCCACCGCTAATGGAGAGGCCATTGTTTTGTGCACGCATCTGAATTAATCTGTGTGTGTTTGTCCTTTCTACAGAGAGACCGTTTGAGATGTTCCTTCAGTACTCCAGGAATGGAATAGTGATCGCGAGCATCGACGACATCATGAACGGTTTCCACAGCCTGATCGGCGCCATCAATCAGAACGATTTACCAACACCGCCCTCTACTGGTGGGTTGTGTGAAGAGAAACTCAATGCGTCAAACACTATTCCGTAGGATTTATTATTTTCGGTTGGATGCCATTAATAATAATGGATGCAGGGTGGGGCGGGACTTCCTTATGTAGCTGACACAATTCCTGGAACCCGCCCATCTTCAAACACTTTTAGTCTTTGCCGATTGGTTCTGTTGAAGCGCAGCTAAACTATTTTACTGTCTCCTCCCTCTCCCCTGTGCGTTCCCTCGCCTCTCCACTCGGTGTCCCCCCCCCCCCTGCTCTCCCAGTAGTGAATGATGAGTGTGTGGAGGAGGACATGTCTCTAGACTCGGACGACGGCGAGGGCCCGGTCATATCGGACTCGTCGGAGCCCGGCAAGGAGCCCCCCGCCGCGGCGCCCCCGCCCCCCCCGCTGCCGGACGCGGAGGAGTTCCGCCCCCCGCTCCCGGAGCAGCAGAACCCCTCCTCCTCCGAGGGCGTGCCCAACCTGTCCGACTACTGCCGGCTCAAGACGGCCATCTCCCAGTTCAAGGTGGCCAACCCGCAGGTCTCTGAGGCGGCGGGCAGCCTCTCCCCCGGGGGCTTCAGCGTCAACCCCCACCAGAGCTTCCTCTGTCCCCAGGCCTCGTGGGCCGGCTACACGGGGGCCTCAGGCTACAACCCCTCGCCCGCCTACTCCGGCTCCCCGTGCAGCAGCGCCGCCAACGCCGCCGCCGCCCCCAACCCCCAGGAGCTGGACTACCGGCCCCCGGGCGTCGGTGCCGGGGATGTCCCGGCGTCGCCCAAGACCCTGCTCACCAGCATGGCCTCGCTGCCCATGGAGGTCAAGCCCCCACCCCCACCCCACCTCATGCTGCTGGGCCACACGTACGGCTCGGACGTCGGCGGGGCCTTTAACAACCACGCGCCCTCCGGGGGTCCTCCTCCTCCCGGCCCGCTCTACGCCGACAGCACAGGGGCCTCCGCCGGCGGCGTCCCCCCTCCGCAGGGAGACCGGACGATCAGCGGAGCCGCCGAGGCCATGTGGGGGGCGGCGCTGGCGGGGAACGCCGGCTGCGGGGCCGACGGGGGCCAGCCGACAGGGGCCCACCCGGGCCCGGCCTCGCACAACAGCGGGCTCGCCACGGGCGGGGAGTGGGCTGAAACGGGCAACGGAGCCCCGGGGGGCCAGGGGGGCCAGGGGGGCAGGACAACGCTTCACTGTGCAGACGGCCCGGGAGCCGCCGTGGCTGTTCCCACAGCGGCCACCAGGGGGAGCCCGCTGGTCAGGCCCAAGATGCCTGCGCACGGGGGCTACGGGAACAGGGGCGCCATGCCAGGACACATGGATCACGGGTCCATGCGAGGCAACATGGGCCCCGGTTCATTAGGGGGCTTCCGGGGGAGGGGGGCCCCACCCGGAGGGCCGTGGCCCATGCCAGGCCGAGGTCAGGAGCCCAGGGGGGGGATGGGAGGGGGACCCTGCTCTTGGGGCTATCCACCGGGGCGAGGGCGAGGACAGGAATACTACAAGGACTACACATACACACACAACTAACAGCCCTTGAGACAGACAATCACGCGGGCGTAAGAGGGGAGCCCCGACGCCAGGCTCCAGAGACTATTAGAACGTGGCTGAATGTAAATATTCACTTGTCATAAACCGTTTGAAACTCAAAACTTAGAATTCTTTTTCTACGTTAATAAAAATTGATACAGGCAGCGCCGAGTGTCCTACTGTCGTGTATACGTACGTATGTTCTTTCCATGGTTGCTGTTTGAGACCCTGTCCAAACCACTATATTTATATTTGCCATGA
Source organism: Gadus morhua (assembly GCF_902167405.1). NCBI lineage: Eukaryota > Metazoa > Chordata > Actinopteri > Gadiformes > Gadidae > Gadus > Gadus morhua. Next base: position 12,128,502 of record NC_044048.1, on the reverse strand, counting down.
CATGTTATGGCCTTCCAGGTTCTTGGATTTGTCACGTACTTTCTGTTAAGTCTCAATTTTGAAGCGGTTTGTGAACAAGGGCGAAAGGCTATTTTTTTAAAGGAAATTAATTGTGAATAGTAATTCACTTTTTTGCTGTTTTTTTTTACATCCTTGGTTGTTTAAAAAAAAGTATATTAAAATAAATCCTTTCAAATTATGTGTGTGATGGATTTGATGACCGTGTCAAGCAATCCATTAAAAATCTAAACCGCTGCTCTATCAACTGTCCTCAATGTTCACTCTCTTATTCACACACACAAGTACATCTCATATTGAATGTGCTTTATAGATTAACACAGATTTTGTGTTTTATTCCATCGTGTTTCTTTGTGGAGGGAATCAAAGAGAAGAGAGAGCATCAGTTATGTACACTTCAGAAGAGTGGAGTTTTAAAGATATTCTTCTCAACCTAAAATCAAACAAAATCCCTAAACCAAAAAGTCCTAGAAAAACCAAATGCTTAGCAGATACCAATACCTTCCTTATTCCACGACATTGCATTCAGGGAACATATAATCAGCAGTGCTTGTTATTAATTTAATAAGAACTTAATGACTTGACGTTAATACTTTCAACCATATAAAAACTCAATCATTTCCATTCACCCAATCATTTCAGTTCAGTTTTGTCCTCTCTTTTTAATTGCATACGTTCCCTTTGGGCCATGTTCAATGGTTCACAAAGTTTTAGCCTTTCGTTATTTGTCATGATAGTCACTTTATTGGCTGATTGACCTTATTCATTTATTTTGGAAATGCATCCCAAAAACTATTTGACGAAGTCAGAAAGATTTCTCCCTTCCCCGAGAGTGATGCGTTTCATCAAGGCCAATCAACTGGGTGGAGTGTAGATCAAAAGGGGGTGGGACGTTGAGGAACTTATTTGCATACTCAGAGGTCTGCACCAAATGTTGTTAGTTCAGGTGTCGCTGCAGTGATTTGCACTTTAAATTAAATAAGTGAATCCTGGGTTTTCTTTCCTCTACTGCTGTGGCCCCCGGCAGTCTGGCTCTGCTAGTAAATAATGGACCGCCCGTGTTTCACAGTAGCCCTTCTGCCTCTGGGCAGTGGACCCGCAAATTGAACTTGGTCGAACTTTCTGCAGACTTTTCGAAGTCTACCCATTGGTGTAAGTAATTGAGAAACTAGGATCCAAAGGTACTGTGGATATGTGCAAACTGAACTTGATGACGTTCAAACGGACGCCAGAATCCGGATGAAGTTTACGTGCATCAATCAAACGGTGAGGATGACAAAACTGGGATTGTTTGAATATTATGGCGACTGAGGAGACAATTATCTTTTGATAAATAGATCATGGTATTTTAAATCTGTTCATGTTAACTTAATCTGTTCATGTTTGCTTGTCTTGCATCAAGCAGACAAGCAGTATAATTCCACCAAATGTGTGTCAGAACAGACCAAACTATTAAAACCCTTAAACATGCTAGTTAAATTAATAACACTAATTAAGTATTGCCTCATATCTTGAATCTTTCTTTAGTAGTAATGTGTTTTTATTATATTAGTAGAAATGCAACCTACGTCGAGCACAATCAAAATGATGAGGATGTAACACTAGAGGGCACCATCTCATGGACAATTTCTGTCGATTCTTCCCTGTGACAAGAATGCAGAAAATGGTAAAAATAAATCTTCAGTTTGGAACTATAGAGTCAATATATCCTCATCATGTGCCTGTTTTCTAAAGGAATAATCTATTTACGCCAAATTATTTGTTTTTATATATTAGAATTGTTTATTATGATTATTGTGTATTTTTTACTTTCTATATATTTGTTTTTCTGGATAATTAAGACCTCCCGTGGAAGTATTCCATCCACTGTACCTCCAATATCAAATAGTCAGAACCCAGAACCATCCAATCAAATCTCTTCTTTGTTCAGTCCAGGCTTACTTCTGTGTGGCACCCCACCGACCTCAAAATGTCCACTAGACCTCACACAGAACAGCCATGAACCATAATGAAACCTTCTGCGATCTCCTCCAAATACACAGAGGGAACAGGAACAATACCCGGGACAAACATGCCACAGTGGGGGGGACAATCCCAGGACACCTCCTCTGGAACAGACACAGTGTCCCTGGGGGACAGGCAGGGTGAGGCATCTGTCTCCCCAGAGCAACCCCTGCTGCCGGAGCTCCCAAGAAGAACAGGAGCAGTGATGGAAGAGCTGCCGCTGCAAGGTCAGTGGAGGATGAGCCACATCTTCTCTCATCGACAACAGTCATTACCCAAAACCCCATGTTCGGGGACCAAAAAGTGTGTGCAACATAAATGAATGAGCCCATTGGCAGCTGCTGATTTCCCTGTACCCATGTGCACAATGCAGGGCTTTTGTGTTTCGGCTTTGTGTGCAATGGAGCAGGGCCAAACCCAACGTCGACGCCAGGTCATGGCCGTAGAGAGATAAACACACAGCGCCGGGCGCTCAAGCGCTGTCGACACTCATGCGTTTTGAGTAAGTTCTAAATTATCTGAGAGAGGCCGGCTCTTTGATGACTGTGCTCTGTTTTCTAGAATGGGCAGTCTGAAGGAGTTCACTAGGCCATTTGTTTATTTCCTGCTCCCTGTGTGTTGTTTAGTTGGTGAATACTTCACAAGGGCGTAGACTAGGCCTGTGTATGAGACACTTTCTTGGTGAGTGATCAAGTATCCCCCTTCTGCAATGTCTCAAGTATGCGTCAAAAAGACTTGCATCCACCGTTTGCTGCTGTTAAGATCACTAAGGCCCATCCAAAAGGTCTTGATACTGGATCCGTCTTCTGTATCTAAAGCACAGCAGTGATGTCTCAACCAATATTCTTGAATTTAAAAGGGACATTTTTTATTGTTGTGTTATTCAAACAAAGACAACCTTTTGTGTATTTTCTTGCATATCATTCCAACATATCCTCCCTGCTGTAGACTAGACAGCATCTGCAGTACGGTGACATCCATACAATAATAGTATGGTGATTAGAAAGTATGAATGGAAGAAATGACGGATGCACACTGGAAGAGTCACAAAAAATTTTGCGACCATTGTTTTAGATGAAAACAATCCACAAACAGCTGTCGGCTGGCAGTGCCTGCTGTAACTCCCCACACGGCTCACAAACTTAATCAGTGTTAAGGAAGAAGTGACACCTCCTCGCTGCCATTTCCTACCAGCTACACTACGCTGCGCTACTCGAGTGGCGTGAGACCCACTTAACACTTCTCTGAAGATCTCTCCTTGCACATGCTTGATGATTATGCGTTGTGGTGAGTGGATCAGTTTAGGCAAGTGCAAAATCATCAGCTTTACCTTTGTCGCTGCAGTAATGGAAGGGGATTTTATTATAAGTCAGACAATTGCTTCGATGGCAATTGCTCAGATTTCCAGGAAGAAAAGATCTCAAACATGTTTGGAACATTCTATGGTTCTTAAACAAGTTATGGAGAGGCAGCTCACTCAGCTGGATCTGATCCAAAGCTTTTGTGAAGCAAGTCCAGTTTCTCTCAAGGCATTATATTAAGGTCTTACATTCGGTCCGGAAATGGTGTCTTCCAGGCCCGGTACATTTCTGGACAGAAATCAAAGTAAACTTTAGTATACCAAAGCTTAGCATTTCCCACCAAATCAGACACGAGTAATGCTTTATGTGCTGGCTGGATCTACTGAGGCTCTGGGAGTAGATGAACAGGATTGAAGAGGAAAATCCCTTGATACCCTTTGGATTTCATCAACACATGCCCCCCACTGTGGCAGTTCTCTCCTGAGAGCTACAGTGTGCAGCCTGATGCTTGGCTATAAAGGGACGAGTGGAAAGTGGAAAGACTCCACTCTTTCACCTGGCGCATTACTGTACACGACGCTCACACACTACGCCTCCATTGTTGTCTGAGATTTGCCGGTGCATGCATTGAGACGGTCTCATGAGGTAACACTTCTGTTAAGGGAGTTGTAAGCATAGTCGATCCTCATGTAGCCTCAAGTACATGCAAGTCTATTTTGGTTTGTAGTGATACAGGTCTGACACCTGCTCAGGCTGTTCCCTCTATGCTGCTGAAATATTGTACTTCCCTTTGTGCTTATTGATGTTGGAGTCTGGCTATAGAAGTGGAGGAGGAAGGAAGTTGCCTTTAGTATGCTCAGTCAGGGTAGCATTTCGAATAAATCTAAAGGCATCTCCATGATGAATATATGATAGGCCTATATATATGTTATGTATACATATATTAGAAGTACTTGTATATTGCTAATAGCTGCTGCAGTTGTGATGGTTGTCATAGGCATCATTAGCCAAATGGGGAAGAACTCGAGCTGAAGTTACACGATTTTAAAAATGAACAACCCCCCCCAAAAAAACTCCCCTTCCCCATTGCTCTGCCATTTGGATGTGTTGCAATCAAACACCTGTGGTGGAGTCATGTTAACGCTGTGTGAGCACGTGTGGTTGACAGGCACGATGGATGCCCCAAGCCAATAAGCGAAGAGAGGTCTTGATTAATCTGAAATGTTTCGGGTGTGCTCAAAATCTAAGATGCAGTCTCAGTCAACCAGCAGAAAAAAATAACTAAACATTTTTTAGCACTTAAAATGTAACCTATGAATTCTTAGCTTAATTCATAAGCTCAATTCAAAAACATTGAAGTATAATATAATCTCTGAGGGCATTTGGTTTCCAAAGGTTTATATGTGACGATGTAGTACACCACCTTGACCGTTGCTCGACACCAAATGAACTGTTGCCAGGCAACTGAGAAGTCACAGAAAACTCCCAAATTCCCCACTAATAAGCATGCCTAACTGTACCTCTGGGTTGGGCTAATTGGAAAATCCTGATTTGGGACTCAAAATACTGGAAAGCACGTTTACCCTCTGAATTAAATGACCGTATACAGTCCGTACATTAGTAATTCTGCCCTCTAAACCTCTGAACCCCTGCTTCACATAACACAGGCAGAAATCTCCTCAGGAATAATATAAATCTTTCCATTACAAATAGTGGATTAAAACTCTGCACCTGCTTTGTTGCAATTTGTAGCTCACATGCAGTGCAGCTGTGGACAATTCATTTGAATAAATTATATAATTAATTCATAAATCCAGTGGTTCACATACAGGCGGCTATCAGAGTAACATCCACATCATCGCAGAGACATGCAATGGGCATACTGCGGGGCAGGGCAAATTGGTTCTATGTTTGTTGATTTCGGAAATAGCCATAGATCTACTTAACTGTGCAAAGTTTATGTGTACTGTGTTTCGTGTGTGTGTGTGTGTGTGTGTGTGTTTGTGTGTGTGTGTGTGTGTGTGTGTGTATGTGTGTGGGTGTGCATGCATGTGTCTGTGTTGGTCTTAACGGGCCTTTTTTGAGGTTATGGTAATGACGTTTTTAATCTTTACAAAATTCCGTGCACACACACACACACGCACGCACGCACGCACGCACGCACGCACACACACACTCTTTGCATGTCGGTGTAATAGGTGTCCGCGTCGGCACGGTGTGTGTATTTATCGACTGCAGCTGGATGCTTCCCCCTTGAGACTGTTTTGACAGGCCTATAATAGCCTCTTTGCCAGGAAGGGCCATGCCCCAGAAGTGAATGAAATTCCTTGCCTGCAATGGAAAGTGTAGACCCCACTTGACAAATTTGATTAATTCATGAATTAGATCACTTTGAACTCCTATAACCTAGCCACAACCGAGCAAAATATCCTGAGCATATTTAAATGTAAATTTAAATGAAGTGCTAGAGTTTGGTTTACTATTCAAATTATTTACAGAGCCTTGTGTTCCATTTGAGTTGCTTGCTATTTCTGTACAGGTTTGACGATGAGAATCGTTGAATTGGAAAGTATGATTGTATTATATCACTACAGTGTACCTTATGAATGGGGACATGTCAAACTTGGCAAACAAATATTATTTAAATATAAACATGATTAATAAATAGAGTGATATTAAAACATCCATAATCCCATATTTCTCATATTGTAGACAAGAGGCTTAATTCCCAAATTATCTGTGCTTACATAAGCACTGTTGCATGGCCATCTCTGACCAGCCATCCTCAGATCACATTGCCCTGTGTCTGTGCGTGCGTGCGTGCGTGCGTGCGTGCGTGCGTGCGTGCGTGCGTGCGTGCGGGCGGGCGGGCGGGCGGGCGGGCGGGCGGGCGGGCGTGCGTGCGTGCGTGCGTGCGTGGGTGGGCGTGTGATGTACCCCTATGCTTGTCATGCCAGGAATGGTGCTTCCCGGCCTGATGTGTGCTCTGTCAGAATGGGCTGAGGGCTTAGAGGGATTAAAAAGTGAAATTGACCAAGCACCTGGTCTTTATCCCAGTGGTAATCCCTTGATACCAAACCTTGTTCCGTCCCTCCGCTTAAAGTCTACAGAGCCATTTTAGATTATAAACAACTGGTCATGATTGAAATTACATTTGTACTGAATCCATTGTTTATTTAATGACCAGTGCTGTTTGATTTTCACGTATATTTATACTAAACTGTGTTATTCTCATATTCCATGTTCAGTATTCCAGATGTTGTCAAAGGATTCATTCACATGGATTGAAATGTTCTCCCATGAATTGTATTTAATTCATTGATTGTAAAGAGGGTGCAAATTGTTTGAGTTTGCTCCAGTCTTTAAACGTATACTGGAGAGGGGAGATCTACTGCTGTTGTTTGCTCTTATCAAATGTTGTAAATAATCCCATCTTCAAATAAATGTTTTTCTTTGGGCACATCAATCCACCCCTATGGGGAAGGCATGACAAACGTAGCTGTAGCTCCTTACATTTATTTGTTTGGATATAGTTGAAGCTTAACCATGTTTAATCTACTCATTGTATGCAATTGTTTCGTCCTGTGCCCTGCACACCAAGATTAATCTATAGTCTGAAGATGGCATGGCCGTTAAATTGCTTCCCTCTAGGAGGTAGGTCTGCTGGCAATGTTTGTAATACCCCTTTATCTTAAAACTGTCCATGTAATGTCCTTGCTCTTTCATGTCAGTGACCTAATGTTATTATCCCTCTCTGAAATCCCAGCCTGGCCCTGCCTGTGAGTTCACAGGGTTTGTTATTTTTAGTGTTTTTTTTGGTTTGTGCGATTTAAAACATGTTGCAAATCATTCAACCGGACACATATCAAGACAAAGCATCCCCACAAATGCCTCAGATTTGCTTGAAGCCAGCGGCACAATGCCATTTGACGCTTGAGTTCTGATTATCGCCTTTTTCCTCAGCTTGTTTTTCCAGCAGTTTCCTTGTGATAGTGAGCCTCAGCTTTAGACTTGGTGAAACCCTAAGATTTCTTTAATCTTTGACAAATTTGCATATAAATGCAAAATTGATCACCAGATTCTATATTTATTTATAGGTATGATGGATGGGGTATTCTGTTTTTCCCATTTAAAGAAAGACAAGCTCATAGAAAGATCAGTTGAAAAGCGATGAGGATTCATTCTACCATCTGATTTGAAGGTTATAAATCTAAAGAGTGCTATCTCCTTTTGCATTCATCTTTCAACAATGTCTATTTGGGACGTATGAAACAGAACATAAAAAGGTTCCGGTTAGGGTTTTGATGCTAATCTCATCAAGCAACATTTCATACCAACACTAGGAATTTTGCTATTGGCTTTTACAGAGTTGGTGAATTACTGAATATGGATAAACAAAGTACACTTTTGAAAGTTAATCTAACACAATCTTTTATGGCTTCTGAAGGGTTTTTATATCCAGCGCAATCAAAATGTGAAAAATTGCTTGGATAATCATTCTCAGTACAAAACAAAACAAAGTGTTTTGTATTGGTGTAGTCCTTGAGATGATCAACAGTTTTCTGTTTTTATACGGAAGGGTTCTTCTGTTGTTTCTTCATGTCCACCCACTGGGCAGGACATCCCAATGCCAAAGCCTTGTCGCTCCCGAACCCTGTGAGTACAGCTGAATGCATTGTTTTAGGGGACTTTCACAGTATTCGTTTGCAATCATGCGATGGTCGCCATCCTCCTCCTCCTCAGACCTTAAGGACCCCGTCCAAAAAGGCGGTCTCGTTCATCACGGCGTTGTCCCAGCACCACTGAACCGGAAGCGTGGTCTCGTTCCCCTTGGTGCGCCCGTTCTGGTTCTGCTCGATCATCAGCGGCTCCAGGAACGCCACGCGCCGGCTCTGCACCCGCTGCAGCACCTGCTCCTCCGGGCCGCCCGCGGGGGGCACGCCGCTGTACGCCACCGGGCTGTAGATGGAGACGGGGTCGGCGGGGGGGCCCGGCGGGCTGCAGCAGCCGCACTGGCACGGCGTCAGGTAGAGGTACATGAGGATGAGCACGGTGGTCACGGCGCAGCCCAGCAGCGTGGTGTAGCCCGTGCTGAAGGTCTCGGCCGGCGGCCGCACCACCGTCAGGTTGAACTCGCGCGTGGCGTTCACCATCTGCTGCTGGTCCACCGCCGTGCACACGTACAGGCCCGAGTCGTTGAGCCTGGCCGCCGGGATCTCCAGGGTGCCGTTGGCGAACACGCTGATGAGGCTGTCGTTAGTGGCGCTTTGGTTCATGTAGCCCTGGCCGGGGGTGAGCCACACGTACCAGGGGTCCTTGGTGCCGAGGGACGTGTAGCAGTCCATACTCGCCCGCTCCCCCTCGAATATCACCAGGTTGGAGAGCAGGACGGTCGCCTGCAGGGACTGCGACTTGCCCACGGTGCAGTTCTGGAAGACGCGCCTTTGCCGGAGGAAGTGGATGATGGAGCGGGAGTCGCCACGCACCGTGCACATGTAGTCCTCGTAGAAGTCCTTCAGGGAGTCGAAGCCCTTCATCTCCCAGTGCCAGAACATGCCGTACATGGAGCAGTCGCACAGCAGCGTGTTGTTGTGGAGGAAGAGCCCCCGCTGCACCGTCCCGGGCAGGGCCTTCACGTCCTCCCACGGCAGTGTGGCCAGCCGATTGGACGAGAGGTCCAGCATGGTCAGGAAGGGGTGACTGTGCTCCCGGATGGAGAAGAATGGGAAGTCTGTGATCTGGTTGAGGCTGAAGTAGACCTTCTTTAGGCTTCTCAGCCCGTTGAGCGTGGCGCCCTCCACCTGGGTGATCTGGTTGTTGAAGAGGACCAGCTCTTCCAGCCGCCACAGGCCCTGGAAGTAGTGCTGCTCCATCACACGCAGCTTGTTGGAGGACAGGTCCAGGTGGCGCAGGCCCGAGGCGTTGTAGAAGACGTCGGGACCCAGCGAGGTGAGCTGATTGTGGGTGATCCGCAGGGTCTCCAGCCTGGGCATGCTGGCGAAGCCTCTGGGCACCAGCATGCTCATATGGTTGAAGCTGAGGTCCAAGGTGAGCGGGGAGGACGGCATGTTGCGAGGGAGCCGGCTGAGGCCGCTGGAGGCGCAGCTCAGCGTGTCCGCGGTGCACATGCACACGGAGGGGCAGATCTGTTCGGACCCCGGCAGGAGGAAGCAGAGCAGCAGCAGAGCGAGGCCCGGGCGTGGCCTGGAGCTCATCTTGTCCAGCGCTTCTTGGGTTCCTGAAGGAGTGTGTGGCCCCCCACCCCGCCCCTCTGAACGGCCCTAGAGATCAGAGGAGAGATATGTGATATTAGTAGCATTCTTAAACCTATACCTAACCTAACTATACCTTACTAGATTAACATACATTATATGGTTACATGCATATGTAGGCCCTATTGTCTGTTGCCAAATAAAAGAGGATACATCTAAACTAATTCTGATGACAGCAATGCATGATCATATTTTCTTTTTAGTATCAAAGATGAGACTCGACTCCTCGTAAAAAAAATAGCACATATTGAAAAGTTAAAATAAATATAACCACAAATGTGACATGACCACTGACGCATGAGAATGTGAGATTACCTTAAATTAATGTTGGTCCTGCTCCAATATGCAACGCTCGAAATGTCTTCTCTGATATAACAGATAATTTAAATTGGGCTTTCATCTGTTGGAAGTCACAACTCTGAATTCGGGTAAATCACTCAGGCAATCCCCTTTTCCCGAAAATGGCACTTCCAAACTGAATAGTCCACTCCAATAAAAAGGTGAACAGCAACCCGAGTCTCTTCCCCTTCAGTGCAAAGCTTTTTTCCCTGCCAGTTGCATTCCACCTGGGTCTACTTTAAACTGATCCGTCCAAACCTTATCTTCCTCAAATTCTCCTTTACAAGACTCTTCGGGAAGAAATAAATTGCCCTAGCTCTTTTCGCTCAGAAAAGTGAAATGTCCCCTTCTGGATTTCTGCTCTTCCTAAATGAGAGGACTGCTTGACAAACATCCCGCACTGCTTTTGCAGGGTCTAAAAAAAACAACACAGCTCAGCCTAATCTCCTACAATCCCCTCCTCTGTGTGTGTTTGTCACTTGTGTCTGCCTGTGTTGATGTTAAATAATAATGCTGGTTGATTATCGTCTCTCTCTCTTATAGCTCCCCCCTCTAACCTGTCTCTCACGCTAACAATAATCTTTAAAGAATATATACTATTCGGTATGTGTACACAATGTGTACACGTGTTGTTTTTTACGTAAGAATATACTTTGCTCTGTACACTTTGCAAGAACACTTCAAGAATCACACAAATGTCATCCTGTCCCCATCTACAAAGTATATTAAACCGTAAAGATGTATCCCAGGAATTGCAGGATAATGCGAGTACATACCATATATCAAATAAACAATCTGCTTCAACTGCTACATTTTAAAACGAGATAGAGAACCATTTTTTAGGTGGCTTTTTATTGTAATCTTTAGGTTTACGCGTGAAGATGATTGTTATTTCCCCAAGCCCTACATGTCGTGCTACCAGCCTCTCATTGCATGAAGCCACCCATAAAACCTCTCTACTTCATATATGTGTGTTTGCCATGCTCATCCTCCCATCTACTCTCGTAATGAGCTGTTTCTGTCTGTCTGTGGACAACACCCACTCTCATTTGTCTCTTGTCTAAGTTTAGTCGCTTGAGATCCGTCTCTCTCTCTCTCTCTCTCTCTCTCTCTCTCTCTCTCTCTCTCTCTCTCTCATGCACACATGCTTGCTGCTCGTGTCCTACGTGTCCCCGTTTTCTTTTCTTGAGGTGCTGACACTGTTCACCGTGGGCTGGACTGTATGGAGGCTGTCTACGCCGCTTGGTCATGGCTGCCTGACATCTCCCAATTCTGTCACAGTAAATTAGCCTCGCGAGGAGCCCTCCTCTTCCCCTCATTTCTTTCGATCCACCCACCCCCACCCCTGCCCCCATCACCACCCACATCACCATCACCACCCCCGCCCCTCGCTCATCACCAGCTCCTCCATATGTGCTCTGGGGGGGGCCTTGGCTGACTCCCACTCGTCTTCTCTCCTCCTGTGGTACGTTGTTCCCCCGTGGATTCACATAGTTAGACAGTGCTGCTGCTGGGGTTCCTCTTGTTCTCTCTCTCTCTCTCTCTCTCTCTCTCTCTCTCTCTCTCTCTCTCTCTCTCTCTCTCTCTCTCTCTCTCTCTTTCTTTCTCTCTCTCTCTCTCTCTCTCTCTCTCTCTCTCTCTCTCTCTCTCTCTCTCTCTCTCTCTCTCTCTCTCTCTCTCTCTCTCTCTCTCTCTCTCTCTCTCTCTCTCTCTCTCTCTCTCTCTCTCTCTCTCTCTCTTTATGATGATAGTAATACAATGTGTTTCTCGACCCCCTGCGAGGCGAGGCCCCATGCAGTTGGAGATATGAAGGCAGGTGGAGATGTGGAGGCAGGTGGAGGCAGGTGGAGATGTGGAGGCAGTTGAAGACGCGGAGGCAGTTGAAGACGCGGAGGCAGGCAGTGGCGTTTGACGTGGATCCTTCTTCTGCCCGCTCCACAAGCGCGGTGGGATTAGATCGAACACATTTCACATATGGATTTCTTCTGGGGGAAGAGGAAGAATAAAAACAGACACCCGTCTTGCAGCTGGTGAATTACACACAGTCCTGTCTTTAGACCAGTGTTCAGCCTGGCTCCAACATTGAAGAGATACATTCGCCCACACATGCACATAGGACATTTTGGCTTTCAAGAATTTGCTGGAGAAGTTGCTTCCAGATATTGTTTGCATGGATTTAAGTCACGGTTGATTTGGCCCTTGGAAAAATTATTTAAGCAAAGGCTATTTTAACTCTGTCCCACGCAGGGATGTGCTTTCATCCGGCGGCATTGAAATTTAATTGAGAAACTGATTTTATTTGATACATTATATAACATTTTAATTATATTGGGATTCTGCATCAATTGACAAGATAGAAAAGATTATAGAATAGATTTAGAATTGTGGGGGATGCAGTTTCATGTATATTAGTATAATTATAGCCCAGCAGTGTATGTGCAAGTGTTTGTTGTTTGTTTGCATCTGATCTTTGTCTGTACTAATGTTGTCTCTCTCATGTCATGTATGGTAATGTATCTACCTGCGTTTGTCATTACATGTCCCCCCCCCTCACTCTGTCTCTCTTCTCTGGCTCTCCCTCTCCCCTCTCTCTCTCTCTCTCTCTCTCTCTCTCTCTCTCTCTCTCTGTCTCTCTGTCTCTCTGTCTCTCTCTCTCTCTCTCTCTCTCTCTCTCTCTCTCTCTCTCTCTCTCTCTCTCTCTCTCTCTCTCTCTCTCTCTCTCTCTCTCTCTCTCTCTCTCTCTCTCTCATGTGCGGTGTGAGACTGTCGTGAGATTCCACCGCTTGAGCGTGGCAGGCAGCCGCATTGTCAAACCTCTTATGTAAGCGGTGTGCACCCTGCTGTACAAATCCCCGTCTTCACATACATGTGATCAAATGTGCCTATGCAAAATACATCTGTCAAATCATCCAGGGTTAGAGTTGATGGGAGGGCTTAGAGTCGGTCCCTGGCGGTGCCCCCCCCCCCCCACATCTGTAGCAAGGGATTCTTCTTCCAGGCCATCTGGTGCAGAAAATAGCCCCCCACCACCCCCACCCCCCACAGCACCACCACCACCCCCACCATAGGGAAGTGTGTGTTGTTGTTATCTTGCCCTTGAGTTGTGTTGAATCTCCCTGGGCCTCGGTTAATAGCACGCACACACACACACACACACACACACACACACACACACACACACACACACACACACACACACACACACACACACACACACACACACACACACACACACACATCTGCACCCACCTCCCCCCCCTACACACACACACACACACACACACACACACACACACACACACACACACACACACACACACACACACACACACACACACACACACACACACACACACACACACACACACACACACACACACACACTCAAATATTCTCATTGAACAATAAAAACAAAAAACATATCGGATTGTTAGTAAGTTGCATCTTGTAAATGCAATCATTTAGAGTGTTTTAATTAATTTGGATTTTTTTGGGAAGGATCTTTCTCTATTATCTAACATTATTCAGTCATTTCCATGTATTCAAATAAGCAGCAACATACTGAAGCTCACAATTTCATAGACAACATATTAGACCCCTAACGACAATGCGCACCATAATTACCCGATGAAGAACTGGGAGAATGAACACTCTGCTTTCTACATACCTGACCAGCCTACTGTACGACGATTAGTGAACATGTGTTGTGTGACCTCTGCCTGTTTCATGACGAACCTTGCAGTCCTAATTAGCATTTGTCATATACCATCTCTTTATAAAAGGCCCGCTCTTGTATATGAGTGAGTCAGCTCGTGCAACTAAGGTTTGTTTTTTCTTATGCCAAGAGTAAATGCTGCCCTCCGGATGTGCACTGGAATGAATTGGATTTATTTTTCTGAGTGTTTTTTTTTTTTTTGGTGCCACTTTAGTTTTATATTTCCCAAGCCCTCTGCTCCAATAGTGGAAAAGATGATACCTTGTTTTAGAAAGTTTGAACCGAGAAATTAAAGGTCAGGTTTTGCATAGTTTGGAAATGTGTATTATGCTTAACACACATGCAGTGTCCACAGACGCTGACAGCTTCTCTCTTTACTCAAGTTACCCCCATCTAGTGGATGTATATGTTAAGCAGAGCAGAAAGAGGCGATTGCGCCATCTAGTGGTTGGTGATCCAGTCGCCCACCTATAAATCGTTACCTGGGCTCGAAGACAAACCTAATACATCCCATCAGTGTGCAAAAATCTCACCACCGAGCGATCATATGCTGCTAATGCATTCAAACCATACCCCAGTGTGGGCCAGCTCATAAGATTGACTGCTCACGGCTCCAGGCATGTGGGACGCCTCGCGTAACCTGGATGAGATTTTGTTCCTCGCATCACTCTCTCTCACATTTGGCTTTGATTGTTAACTGATTTAAATTTGGGCTTGCAGGAATTAATATGCCCTGCCCGCTGCCTTTTCCCTTTGCCTCCTCTAAAGGATAATTATGCGCGAGGAGGGGCCGATGTGGGTGGTAACTGGACGCCCGGTTATGCCCACACCTCTTCCTGTGTGTTCACATTACCGGAGGATATGGCTTGTGAAATGAGATCACTACTGACTACTGCGCACCCTGTGATTGTGCTATAAAACATTATGAGCCGGAACACAACGAATTGTGTGAAACGACTGTGGTGTGGCGAAGAATGTCTGGAGTTGTAGCCCCCCCCACCTCCCCCATTACCCAGCCCCCAATCTTAACCCTCCCCCCTTTCTCCCGTATCCTTTGATCAGCAGCATCCTCCATCTGCACGTCTGTCATCTCTTTTTTTATCCTCCATCTCTTCTGCTCCTCCTCCTTCACCTCCTCCTCCTCCATCCTGTTGATCTTTCCAAGGAACAACTCATCTGTTTCCAGCCCTCCTGCCCATCTCTCCACACGTCGCTTCTTTACGCCACTCCTTTAAATCTCTCTCACTCTCTCTCGCTCTCTTTCTGGCAGGGAGGGATGAGCCGACTTCCCAAGCCTCCAACCCTCTCCCTCTCTGTCCCCCACTCATATCTTTTATGTTGGCGGCGTGGAACTCTCCCACAGTCCATCATGTCCGGATCAATAGGGATTAACAGACACGATGGGGCGATTTCAAGGGGAAATCGCCGCAGCCGTGTTGATGAATCACAGTCGTGACTCTGAGCGCTGTGTTGTTGCCGGGGCTGGTGCAGGTGGTGGTGTGTGTGTGTGTGTGTGTGTGTGTGTGTGTGTGTGTGTGTGTGTGTGTGTGTGTGTGTGTGTGTGTGTGTGTGTGTGTGTGTGTGTGTGTGTGTGTGTGTGTGTGTGTGTGTCATCCAAATTGATGGCGTTTGTACTCTCTTTCCAAAGCGTGGAGCTGAGGCACTGGGAGGAGACAGGAGGATGGATCATTCAACACATACATATTCCTGGGAATATGTAACAAAGGAAGTGTTGGGGGCCAATGGGGGGCAGATTGTCTAGTAGTGAGGGTGCTCGCCTCTAGGTGGAAGGGTTATGGGTTTGCAGCCCAATGTCCCAGTGTCATGCATCCTTGAGCAGGACTCTCCCATCTGCTTCTTACTAATCTAAAACGAGTCACTGTGAGTCACTTTTGATGCAAGTGACTCACATTAAAACCAAAATGTTCTGGGTGTAGAGTTCCTTCCGTGGGTGTCCTGAGTTAGTTGGATTAAACCAGTTGCTGCATCTCGCCTGGTCCTGCTGCTGGTGGTGGTGGTGGTGGTGGTGGTGGTGGTGGTGTTGGAGATGGTGGTGGTGGAGGTGGTGGTGGTGGAGGTGGTGGGTGTGGTCTCGAGACAGATGCTGAGGGACACCAGAGGTGATGACTGGTTAGCAGTTCTATCAAGGGTCTCTGACGGCCATCCGGTCGAAAATGAAACAATCTCTGGAACAGGTAACTCAATTTATCTGCTGGCTGCCCTCCGTGGTGCTCTACAAGGAGCAAGTACTCTCCAAGCTGATTGGATAAGGCAACAGAGCGTGGTCGCCCAGTCTCGCCGAGCGAGGCCCTAGGCCCCCACTGTGCCCAGACAGCCTATGGACCAAGAGGGCCCCCGGAAAAGAACGTACCCTTTTCCACCGTGGAGATGGAGGAGGGGGGCTGGACCCGCTCACCGCTTTAGGGTATGTTTTTTTGGACTCTCTCACTTTGTTTTTCAATCGATGGAATAGAGTTGCCTTTAATCAGGGCGCTATTGAGTGCTGAAGCTAGCAAAATGAAGAGTCTCTCTTGCGGAACCATTTTGTACAACTATGGACTTTTCTCTTCAGCAGGTTGTGTCTTTATGCACTTGTAAATTGCATTGCTCTATTTGGGATAAAAGGGGAGTGGAGATTAAAAATATAACTGCAGCTTTCATATTAAAACTTTCTGAGTTATCTATTTTGTCCAACATTTGCGCCTCATCGATAGTGATTGGATAATTTGATTGGAGGGCTACATTCTTTCCACGATTCAATTCAAAAGAAGAGAAGATTGGAATTCTTTAAATAGAACATAAGTGATGGATGGATTCACTCATAGATATGGTCACATCGTTCTCTCTTCTTATTCGAGGTAATTCGTTCTTAGGAGCACATTTAATCATTTTTCTTTAGCTATATATTATATACAGACTAGGTAGACCTTTTGTCAGTCCTACTTTGCACGCTGAGATTGTGCATTTGGGAAAATTAGTTGAATGTGTGACTCAATGTTGCTAATAATCAATTATAAAATCATTCAACACCATTCTTTACAATAAAAAAGTTGGCTCTGTTAATTATTGCAAAAGTGGTGCTATCAACCCTCAGGCGGTTGGTGGCAGGTGATGTATTTGTTCTCCCTTTACTTTCTGGAGGCCTACTCATTAAAAAAGTGGAGACGGGGTTGTGTCTTCGAGAAAGGCTCTTTCAGTGAGTGGCCATGACGGCCGTGTTCTTACTGGCTGGTCTGACTGCATTAGGTTAGACAAGATTGGGTTGCTTTACTTTTAGTTCAGAGGAAACCTAGAATGGCACTCAAGTTTAGAAAAAAAGGAAATCCAGGTGTCTTATAAATAAAGAGAACATTTTGCCAAACCAGGTAGAAAATGTGTTGTATAATGTGAACGAGTGTGTGACAATGTGTTTCATTTGTATTGCCTAAGTGTACTTGAGAAATTGCTAACTTCCTCCCACGGTCAGAACTCTTTGTGAGGAGGCTAGTAGGCCAAATTAAAATTGCTCCTTAAGATGTAAAAAAAGACAAGCAGCTATTGATCGTGGCCGTTGCTTCTCATTGAATGGAAGGTGAGAGAACAGAAAGGGGAAAGCAGACATCAGCATGTTGATGGTATAGAAAAGGATGTTTTAGTTTCACCCTTAACAACAAAATATCAAAGTACATTTGACATTTGTCAAAGTGTATTTCTTCTGACAAATGTACTTATTGTAAGTCGCTTTGGCTATAAGTGTCTGCTATCTGCCCTAATGTAAATGTAAATATAAAATGTCAAAGCAAAGTGCTATATCAACTTAGGGTTGAGGGAGATTCATGTGTTTACCTGTCCCAAATAAAACAGGTCATTTGTAATGTTACATCGCAAAATACGTTCCAGTTTGTCTCCAGGGTTAGCTTACCCTGGAAGGGAAAGCAAACAGAGGAACGTAATGCGGAGCTATGTGGCCTGTCTGTACTCTGGTCCCGCCTTGACACAGAAGACCCCACCCTTCACAGCACTCCTTCAGCTCAGTTCATTTGACTCTGTTTTGGCGCTTTCATTAAAGTAACAAATCACATGTCTGAGTTTTGATAACGCTGCAGCCATCAAGTGGTCAATACGCCTCGTGTCTCTCCCGGGCTCGACCTTTCTGTCGTCCTCCCTCCCTCTGTAGCTCTCAGACTGTACCAGGTGCAACAATGTCTCTGTGTGCAATCCAATCTGGCTTCAAGGCCAGGAGGAGATTTCACTTATTGCTCAGATACCAGAACAAATCATAAGCCTGGCAAATATCAAGGGTTTGTGGAACCCAGGGAGGGGCTGCGGGCTCCGAGGAGTTCGAGATTTGCTTTGTTGTTTGACTGATTACGCCATGATCCCCTAGCCCCCCTCTCCCTCATCCCGCCCCCCCCTCCCTCACCCCTTCCGCCCCCCGCGGTGTCGAACGCATGCTGTGCTGCAGAAATCTGCGCCGGCACAAGGGCACTTCAGGGAATTACGCTGTTTGTCTTCATCTAATTTTTAATAGCTGGCGCGCTGATAAAGTTGATAAAAATAATTCCCTCATTTCGATAGATTGGGTTATCACCGAACCCCTCCGCCTGCGTGGCTTGCTCATCGCTGCAGAGCGTGGCTAATGAGAGATAAGGACGTTTAGATAAGGTGGTTTTGGGCCCGCTGTTGTTCTGCTTCTGTGTTGTGCACAAAACAGAAGCAGAGAAAAACCTTGAATAAAGCCTAAATATTTGTATCATTTTTGTCGATAAACATTGACACGTAACCTCGCAGAACAACTGTGGTTTGGTTTTTTGAATCAAAAAAGGCAAATGTGCACAGCCCCAGGATTTACATGGGGTAAATCAAGTTTAGGCCTTGGTCTCTGCTTTAGATTATTTCCTTATCTGGGTTTCCTCTCCGGCGGGTGGTGAGTAACATTGACCTTCCCGATTGCATTCTGGACTGTATTTCCTCGGGTGACTCCTGCCTCGCCATCCGTTTCTAAGACCGATGGATTCATTCGAAAAGATATTAAGCTAGGTATTCCACAAAGCCTGGGACAATCTGGGAACAGCCGCATAACTTCTAACAGCCCAACAAAAAAAAAATGCCCACACGGTTAGGATGCACAGGGGAACTAACATAATACGAGATCTAAATTAACTTGTGTGTTGAGTCTACAATCTAACTGTGTGTTGTGGTTGAATCTTTTGTTTTAATTTGCAGGATACCCAACACACTGGGGAGCAGGGCTCCGATATATGTAATTAAAGAGATTTATTTGGGATTTACAGATCTCTTGTGACAAACTCTGAGAGCCAAACAAATGCAAGATAAAAAAAAAAAAAAGTGCCATCTGAAATACCACATCAGTACTTCTCTGCTTTTCTTCAAATCGGAAATACGATCTATTATGCACAAGTGAATATTATGATTATTTTATAAAATGGTAACTTGGAGGTATGCAAACATAATGACGTAAATAGATAATTGCCTTCTTCATTCACCAACACAATGAAGACCTTCCATCCACACCCACGTGAGCCACAGCACTCTCAAATTGGACACCGAGGCGTCTGTTCAATAGCTTTTCTTCTTCCATGGTCACTGGTTTTGGACTCTTCTGTGCTGAAACGATCAGTAAAAAGGTGGCTCATTAAAACACGTAAATCAATGCCAGTGGATTTGAGTGATTATTTAAAATGGGATTTTAGAAGCTCCCACCTGGCAAAGTCAATGCGTTCTACCTCACGCGCAATTGGTTGGTCGCACCTGACTGTGACACACAGAAATGTGAGCATACTGTATTATCACACATTACCTGGTCTACTTAACTGCAAGATGGAACATCTGCAGTTTGTTTGTGCGTCGGCATTGGTGCATAGGTGCATTCATAATTATTCATGAATAAATACACACAGAGCGGCCGGCATCCACTCATCTCGGGGTTCAGACCGTGGCTCCCCTCACTCTGTTCCTTTCTCTTTCTTTAACAAGGCTAGTACTTTAGCCACGGCGGCGGCGGCGGCGGCAGATCTCAGCGTTCCATCACCCCGGTAACCAGTGCCTCAGAAGACGAACCCGTCGCCATGCTAACAACCCTGGCACCTTTGATGACGAGCCAACTGACAAGAACCGGTGGAGAGGGGGGGAGGGCGGAATATTAACTCTGCAAGGTCACTGCAGACACGATCCCATCTGTCTCTCTGCAGCCTCCGTAGATCCCAGACCGACCCCAGCCTCCAACCCATCCCTCGCCGCCCGGCAACCCCCCCCCCCCCCCCCAACTCGTCCCACCTACCCGCCACCCCTGCTTCACTATCGCTGTGTCCCTGGAGCCATTGAACATGTCCCATCAATCTGATGGAGGCAGTCTTCGGCTAATGTCGTAATATCAACGCTAAATAACGCCGCTTCCCCTGCTACACGCCACGGCCGCCCCCAACCCCATCCAAGGTAAACTCATGACGGCCAGTGGTGTCAAGCTGTCTCGTATCGCATTACATCATGCTGCTTTTTCCTACCGCCACACCACTCTGGAGAACGCCCGGGCATTACCGGGCAGGAGGCTAGACTATGGTCCGCGAAGTTAATCGCTGAGTGTGCTGCTAATGGCGCCACGCTGAAGCTAAGTATGCGCTTATGCGTTCATACTGTATCAGTGAGGCAGGTTTTTTTGTACCTGCCCCCTCTAGTGTTTGGGGTATTCCCTGGGACTGTCCCAGTGTTTTATGGGCAAACTCCCTGGGCCCTTTAGGGCTTTGCCCTCCCCCCCCCACACACACACGCACACACAGATACAAACACACTAATGCACTTACACAAACACAAGCACAAACAGACACACACCTCACAAAGTAAAAAATGCATCAGCCAGCCTTTACATTTTTTCCAGCTTGTCTCTTTCCCTCTCTGAAATATTCCCTCTCATCTCAGGCTCTCTCTGTTCATGTCACTTAACGTGTCTCGCTCATTCCGCCCCTATGCTTTCTTTGTCTGAGCAACACACACACTGACATTCTCCTCTCGCAGGGGGGCTGCAGTACCAGGCCTTGTAAGATCTGCAACAGCTTTATCCAGGTTGCAGGACCAAAAAGCCTGCCGGATATTTACACCATAAAACCTCCATCCAGCCACCCACACACACATACACCAATAGACATATACTTTACGCAACACTTTTTAACTTTACATAGAATCCAAAAAATGCAATCCCCTCTGTGCTGCTTCTAGTCGTCTTTTGCTCCTGCTGTTCCTCCTGTCTTATCAGACCGGCCCACCTCACCAAAGCAGCTCCTGCTTGCATTGTGTAAGTGTGTCTCCTACTGGAGCATCTCATCCAGCAAAGGAATGTGCGATGAAAATAACACAGGGGCCTTAAAGCTGTTTTTTTGGAAGCTGGTTTTCCCTCCGCTGCTTTCAATGCCACTGGAACAATCCGCAAATCCCACCGGCAGGGATGTGTTTTTGTTTCCTTCCTCCCCCGCCCCCATCCTTAGGTTTTGCCTTTCTCCCCGGCATCAGTAGGGGGTAATTCGTTTTTTGTATATGGAGTGTTTCTGCGTGCTTTGGTTACAAGGGCGAGCCGGAGGAGGCCGGGACGGGGAACCCCTGGTGTCTGCCGTGGCCCCAGCCCGAGGAGCCTGCTGCTGGCCGGGCATCAAGCACAGCTCACTACCCTTCTCATACCCCCATTGTCTTTATCGCCCCCCCCGGATGGGGGAGGCGGGGGGATCCTGGAAGCTGTTCCTTATGTGCTCTCGCAGACCCATGCCTACGAAGCATGCCCAGATTTCAATTCTCTTTGAGGCATTAGTCTGAACAAGCGCGTGGCGTCCCCCCACTATGCCAGTATGAAAGAAGGTCTTCTTCAGCGTCCTCCTCTCCTTCCCTCTGACAGGGCGATATTGTTTCTACGGAAACTCAGTGTCGGGAGGAATCCCCAATCGCCGGAGATAAATGGTCATAATCAGCATAATATAATTGCCGGCTAATGCGTGACGTGACATTAAGCAGCGGGCGGGGGGGGGGGGGGGGGGGGGGGCGTCTTCCTGATCCACGTGCTGATTAGCATGACAACAAGTGCACCTCCTTCTCTCCCTCCTCTGTGCCTCCTTCCTTCCCGGTGCACGCTGCCAACTCCTTCCAGCCCGTGACTACCGAGCCTTTACCATATTCCCATTCTAGGGGTTTGCAACGTCTTAATCCCTCCACATATTGCAGGAGATTATCTTTCTATAATTAACTAGCCCCTTGAGACTGCAGAGATAGCAGCTGGCTTCTTTTTTCGTTCTTTTTTTTTTTTAATACCACGCCGTGAGTTTTTAACAAACAAATCGTTTTTTTGTTGTTGCAATTGGGAGTGTGTGCTCACATTTACTTTAGTTTATGTTGTTCCCGAGGTGGTGAGATTATACGTCTATTATGCAGCCTCGTCCGCTGTGTGATGGCATTCAGGTAAAGGAAAGCCCTGAATAGCGGCTAGGGGGTTCTGACGGATGGAAGCCGCTCTGTGTATTGGCTGTTGTGTTGGCGGTGGCAAGGTTCACACATGTTGTTTTGCTTGAACCTGGGTTAAGCATTGGTGCACACACACACACATACACACACACATATATACACACACACACACTCACACACACTATTGTACACAAACTACACACTCACACATACATACACGCACCCATCAAGCACAAACACACACACACACACACACACACACACACACACACACACACATACACATACACATACACATACACACATGCCCAAATGGCAAAGCCTCATCTGGGGCTTCACTTGTAGTCCACTTGAGTGACCATTCAGAGAGGCTGGCCAGAAGCACCCTCCCAACAACAGCCGGCCCTGAACACGTCCATCTTCAAAGAGAGACAAGCGAGCCACCGCAGCGCCTCACCAACGTCTGATTCTTTCATGCAAACAGCATTTACGGGCTGAGCACCATGTTTGTTCTAAATTGCGTTTTCCATCAACTCCGTCAATGGTAATTTAAACCATCCTGTAGAGTGGATCCCATTATACCGTAATCCGATGATTTTCCGGGAGGCGTGTGTGTGTGTGTGTGTGTGTGTGTGTGTGTGTGTGTGTGTGTGTGTGTGTGTGTGTGTGTGTGTGTGTGCGTGTGCGTGTGTCGCCCCTGCCCCCCCTCCCCCGGCGGCGGTGTCGGCCCGCGTGCGGGAACGCCGCTTTAGCCCCCCCTGGTGTGTGCAGCGCTGATGAGATTGCAGACGTGCGGTGAGCGATGGCGGGAGCAGCAGCAGATATTTGTCACTGCCACTGTGTTTATTGTTCGACGTGCCTGAACGTCACTGCCGGGCTCTTCGGTCGATACGTGGTTCAGAGGGGGGCTTGTTAAGGACTAAAGAGGCAGACATCGGTTTGTCTCAAACACTTTTTACTTTCTGTAGAATAACTGGGATGAAAAACTCCCCGGCAGCTGCTGTTAGTTAGAGGCGTTTTACGCTGCCTTATTCATTTGGTCGATGTTAAATCCATTGCAGACTCTACTATCTCAGTTAGATAATATGGCGTGTTTCGGATTTGCAAGATGCTATTTTCACATATTTCCACCCACTGCTTTGCCATGAGTGAAACCCATTTGCTGACACCGGTAAAGCGGAACGCACACAAAAGCCCCCCAATGAACCTATAGCTCTGTTCCCAGTACGACTTGCCTCCAAAATATCCTGATTAATAGGTGTTTTCAGGATCATACAATTTGAGAGGCAATACAAAACTGTTGTTTATATTGTAGGCCTACTCATGCATAAACGCATGCATTGACTCATACGAATCACTTGAACGTGACCGTGACGCATCGAGAGCACCAAAGCAATCAGGGGCGGAGACGTGACCCATTACACAGAGTACTGTGGAGGAGACACTAGCTGTCCACGTCCAGTGGCTGGCTGGCTGCTGCCATTCTTTCTGTTGCTGTCGTGTCGCTGAGGCAGTCATCACTTTGATTCAACCCCAGGCTCCTTCTGGGGGCACCTCTCCACTCATTATCCAGGGGAAATGTCTATTATTTAGTTACTCGTACGGCTGCTAATGGCTCGGTCGCTCCGAGAGGGATGGGCCCCTTGTCTGACGTGTTGCTGCACTCTAGACCGGCCTCGCGTTGGAGAGCTCCCCGCGGGGCCCCACTCCGGACCCACGCTGGTCACTTTATCGCTCCGCCTCATTTCCTGCTTGTTGCATTAGGTCTTGGCACGTTAAAACCGATTTTCGCTTAATAATTGATGGCACAATTTATGGAATCTAATGCCTGAGGTTGAAGGGTTAAAAGCATTCATATCTCTTCTCTCTCTCTCTCGCTCTCTTGCTCTCTGTCACTCTCTCTCGCTCTCTCTTCTCCCTCGATTTCGTTAGCTCTCTCTCCCTCGCTCTCTCTCTCTCTCTCTCTCTTTCTCCCTCTCTTTCTCGCTACCTCTCTCTCTCCCTCTCTCTATCTCTTGTTCGCTCTTTTCCTCTCACTCTCACTCTATCACTCTTGCGCCTTTGCCACTTTAGACTTCCCTGATTTATATCGTCATGGCGATGGCCATTGAGTTTTTCCATGCATAGATTGAGAACGGTTCTGCACTCCTTCAGAGTTTGGACTGCAGTTCTTGCAAAGGAAAATAGCTATGCGGAGCACTTTCTCCAAGCACACAATAAAAATAGTATTGGCACGATAACCAAAGTACTACTTACATCTACATTTTCTGGCCAGGTATTTTGTATATTTTGGTTTGGCACTGGGTACTGTGCTTGGGGTGTATTAAGGCAACAGGCTTAGGAATCCTCTCAGGAATGCATCATTAGATCTGATGTGATCTCATACCCTCCTCTGCATGGATAAAATAGGTCACGTACAATATTTACAACTCTCTGTATATTGGTTGGATTCCAGGCAGTCGCTGAGAAGATTCAGATGGTATTTTAAATGTCATTGTTTAAATCTCATTACACCATTTTCTTGCTAATATTTGTATTTTTGAATGTAATCGTAAGGCATAATGTGCTCAACGTTAAAGTCACGAAGGCATCTTAACTATATTTGGTTTGAAGTAATCTATTCATGAACAGAAAACTATATTGTGTTTATTCTTTCGTTCCGGAGCAGCTCAAAAACTAAACCGGGTGAGATGCACCTGTGATAAACCGCAGCATTCATGAGCAATTGGAATTCATGACATTTCTGAGAGAATGTCAACTCGGCTTTTCAGGTAAATGAATACAGCGAGAAATAAAGATCCATCCATATTCAGAGGGAATACAAAGTGGGGTGCAATACTGGAGGAATGCTACCTATGGGATCGTAAATTATTTGTTAATTTCTTATTTATTTCGCTCTCTGAAGCTATGGAATCTCTAAAGGATTTAAATGTCCTTGACTGCTCGTCTCCTTATCCCATCGGCTTTTATTTATGCATAATATTTTCAGCTGGAAAGCAAACAGGGAGATATTGAAAAGCAAAAGAAAAAAAAACATGCTACATCAAGCAGCTTATAGGTGGAGGGAATGGGAAGGATATGAAGTGCCCATCACATCGCACCTTAGATTAGATACGAGGAATCGTCTGAGACCGGGTAGCGATACTTGATGTGTTGCAAATGAACTGGGTTTTATTGAATCCCAAAGCAGCCTTAAGACCAATTTTTGCTTTCCGAATTGTGTTGTGGCCTGGTAGACATAGCTAGCGTTCCCCCTGTAGCAGCCCCAGTCTCGTACGACACTGTCAGACAACCATAATCAGTCCCTGCCACATAGTCTGCCCTCCTTTTCAACTCTGAGTCGGCAGCATGTTCTCTGTTTCTCTCCTTTAGCCTTAGAGTTGGAGTTAATGAATTAGCTTCAGGGGGATTTTGAGTGAAAGCTGAAAGGTCCTGGATTTAAACCCCACTGTCATGCCTTCAGGCATCCCTGCGCACAAACGCCTAAGCCCTGCACGCACGTTAATGACATGTATCTAAAAAAAAATTGCTGAATGATCAATATAAAAATATCAATAATCTCACTATTGTGGAAACAAGTGGTATGGCTCATGCCGTTTTCATGGGGCCTAAAGAGATTTGAATATTCTGGTGATAATCAGCAATGCATCGCTTGAATCCTAATTTCATTCCTACTCCTACCCCCACACCCTCCTCCCTGATCATCTCTCCCTCTCTTTAGATGAGATGGATCAGCTGGAATAACACACAAGCACACGCACATTCACACAAACACACAACGACACTTACATACACAGACACACACAAACACACATACACACACAATCACGCACACACGGACAGACACACACACAAAAGCCCATACACACAGACACATACACACAATCACGCAAACACAGACACACACACACACACAAACCGAAAAACCCACACAGACACACACATACACACAGACTCACACACAAACACACACACACACACACATGGTTCAAGCCAATGCATTCCTGTGGGACCTGCAAGCCAAGTGAGACAGAGCGAAGCCGGAAGACAGAAGGGATATTGGTGGAGAAGGAGGTGTCACTGGAACATTGAGTTCAATGAGCAGGAGAAAAGGCTCGGGGGAGTGCTTGGAGACCACATATACTGGCCCTATAAGCCTCCACTCCATCGGAACATGAGAGCTACCTAACTTAATATGTCCATAGGCTAAACACATTGATTCCAGTGGCTGAGTCTGTGTCCGTGGATGTCCATTGAAGCAGAGGGTGTTCATACAAAAAGGTTGTGATTTACCATTGAACCGTATAGAGAAGTCATTGGTGCTGATTTTAATCACAGTTAATTAGCATCTTAAGAGGACATGTGATCAATCCATATGCATGTTCAGTTGAGCAGCAGCACTGAGCCAGCCAGCTTTATCGGGTGCGTGTGTGGGTGGGTGGGTTTGTGTATGGTTGGGTTTGTGTGTGTGTGTGTGTGTGTGTGTGTGTTTGTGTTTGTGTGTGTGGGTGGGTGTGTTTGTGTGTGTCTGTGTGTGTGGCGATGGTGGGTTGTTCCTCAGACATGCATGGAGCTTCAGACATGCATTCATTGCATTGAAATTTAATTTATGAATTAATTAGCTAAGATACCACCAATACCACCAGAATCTATTGAGTTCCATTTTTCTATTCTATTTTTAATCAAAACTAAAGTTTACACCAGAGGTATCGCAATTCCCCACCTAATTTTTATTTAAAATGCATCACATTCAGTTTGAGATAGGTGCCTAATCTGAATTCTGTTCGGAATCACTCATGTCATAGATTTAACCATTTGTTGCATAGAATTGTAATACAATTGAGTGTGGCCGTATAGATCCACTCTTTCTGGTGCTCCCTGCTGTGGGATGTACAGCATGACATACAAACGTCAGATACAGAATACCAACAGCATACTAACATTTGACAACAGGGAGCACTATACAATCCCACATTGGGTTCATTAGGTAGCTCAACCCATCGTGTATGTTACATAAAGTACAGAGCAGAACCAGAGCAGGTGGAGGCTGGGGTGGGCATGTTTCTGCTCGGCACACCTAACTTTGTGTGTGTGTGTGAGATAATAATGAATGGGATTTATATAGGGCTGTTCTAGGAATCAGAGACGCTTCACATTAAGGGGCGGTGTTGGTAAAACAACAGACATACAGGTGGGCTAAGAGTAGGCAGTAGAGAAAAGATGGGTCTTGAGCCGCTTCTCAGTGTACGTGTTTTTATTGGACCACGTTAACAGTGAGCTGATACGGGTGCATGACTAGAGTGTCCCTCCAGAACTGGCTACGCCCATTAGCTTAAATATGACATTGTGCAAACCCTTAAATGTCAGCCATTTGGTTCCACCTAATTGTATGATACGTCATTCCTGGAATGCTAAAAGTAAGTGACATTGGGGCTACAGAAGGAGACGTGGTAAACTGAGGGAGTGTTAAAGTATTTTTCTGGAATTACACATAATCATTTGAAGTCGTCTCAGAACACATTGACGATTCAGTGGATTGGAGGACAAAAAGTGGTTCACTTCCAGGAAATCTTTCAAGAAAGTACTTTGTACTCCTGTCATTTCTAAGCAATCTACTGTTCATTTGGTTTGGGAATAAATAATCCATTTGGTTATTCTACATTAAATAATGAATGACTATCAAGTAGTATAGTGCATTAAAGTAAATGAGTGTCTACTAAGGACCTTTTCTAACGGGATTGATTAAATAATCAGTGTACGTAAAACAGTTAATTAATTGTTCACGGGGGCAAGCATCTTGCATTGTGCACGTTTATTTGTGAGGATAAACATAAAAAGATTTAAAATAACCTTTTAATCACTAATACATATTGTCGAATTAGTGAAATGCCTAAAAAATTAATCCATATTTCATGCAAATGTCTCTCATCAATGCCATATCTTATCATTGTTTTACATGAAAGAAAACATATCCAAATATGTTGCATGTGACATGTTACATATCAGGAGATGACACACATGACACATTGCATGACGGTGGATGCGTGACACCTCAGGAAGCGCTCCTCATTTGGGTCCGTTGGGTTGGGCCGAGGACTGCCCACTAATAGACGGCTCTAAGCTTCAGAAGCGCCTTGTGGTCTGTCACCGCCATGCCAATACCTCTGCTCATTACCCACACCGCACAGGCTGCCAGTCAAAAACAGTTACACGCCACTCACACTAAAAATAGCCAGCGTTAGCAGTTAGCTGTTTGTTTTGTGTGTGTTTGTGTGTGTGTTGTTGTTTTTTTAATAGCTTCAGCTGAATAGTGTCAAAACAATGTGTTTTTTCAGCATAACTTCCCGACAACTAACACTACCGCATAATAAGGGATTGAAAGTCCTTTGAAATAAATGTATCCCTTTGGCTTTACAGAGAACGCCTCTTATTGGCTAGCAGCTTTTAATAAGTGCTACCAAGATAGATGTACCTCAGCCAGGCACAGCAGTGACATCTTTTAATGGTCACTTTGGCATTGGCTGTCATGTGTGTCGCAATCCACAGGGAAAGGTGTCGGTGCGAGTGCGGCTGTGTTTCCACGTGCACGTGGGGCACGCCCGAGCGTGTAGGCGAACAGGGGAAACACACTGCAGTGGCTTTACAAATACATCATTAATGGGGAACAGGGATGACAGATGGATCACAATGATAATTGCAAATGTGTGTGCGTGCCTGCTCTCCCACTGCAGCAACGCTGCACCTGTTTGTGACTTCTGAAACCCAGCGAAGCCCAAGAACTCATTTCTTTTTAATGTACAGGATTGAATGCAAAATCACAGCGTTAGATTTGATCCTTTCTCACCGGATCCCTCGAGGCCCCATCTCTCTCTCTCTCTCTCTCTCTCTCTCTCTCTCTCTCTCTCTCTCTCTCTCTCTCTCTCTCTCTCTCTCTCTCTAGTTTCACAGATAAAAAACAGATGGCGAGGAGCTGAGTCATGTGACCCTGCAGCCCGCTGACCTTGGCGCCGCTAATCTAACACTGACCCTTCACATTGATCCAACATTAACAGCTCCCGCCGTGCGACGCCAAGGCTCCCGACCGGCTGGCTGCGGTGGCGGCGGCGGGCCGCGAGAGCCTCGGAACAAATCACCTGGACGTGCAATTACCTTACTCCACTGTTATTGTTCTCCCTCTGCAGGCCGCAACCTTTCATTCACGTCCAGGAATTAAAGAGGTTTCCGGGTTAATTAAGTTGACGGACAGCCCCCATTGTGGCCGGTGTCAGCGCGAGTGAAACACTTCTTTTTTTTTAATGCCTTTTAGTCCTGAAGGTTGACTTTCTTTCTTTCTTTTTTTTATATTGTTTCTCGCTATTTTTTTAAGCAGCACACTTTGGAATTGGACTGAATGAGAATGATGAAGAGTGAGTGAACGTAAGGAGGAATGAGGGAATCTCTAAGACAAAAGGCATCTCAGGTCTCCATGGAAGATATTCATAATATTGTGAAAGAGTTTTATGTGTATGCATATAGATTTATGTGTGTGTGTGTGCGTCTGTGTGTGTGCTTGTGTCTTTGTGTGTGAAAGTGTGCATTTGTGTGTGTGTGTGTGTCTCTGCGTGTGTGTGTGTGTGTGTGTGCATGCGTGCGTCCCTGTGTGTATGTGTGCATATCTGTACATTTGTTCAGAGACTTTGTATAATCTGGGAAAAATATTTAACATCTTTCCCTGATTGGATTTTAATGTGTATGTGTGTGTGTGTGTGTGTGTTTGTACGTGTGTGTCTGTGCGTGTGCACCAGTGTGTATGTATGCAGGCATGTGAGCGCGTGCACTTGAAGAGAGACGAGCCAAACCTAAAGTTTAATCTCGCCTTGAATCTAAACACATACCCAGGGGGGAAAGGCCTTCTTCCCGGGGGTTAATCAGTGGATTAAACCGCGGCCCGGGTCCCATCTTTCAACCGTAACCTTTCGGTTGACAGTGGAAGTGGGAGTCGCTGTCCCGGAGAAGAGGCTGAAAGGTTGGAATTAGTGTCGTTGCATTGCGAACGGTGGTCTCTCTGGGTGTCATTTGTAGGGGCTGTTGCTGCTGCAGCTTTCCCAGGCTGCCTGCCTGTATCAGTGTGCTCCTAGTGGAGGAACGCCATCTGTCCGGGCACTCTCACTTCCCTCTCCGCTCCCTCTCCCTCTCCCGCCTCCTCCTCTTCCTCCTCCTCCTCCTCCTCCTCCTCCTCAGCAGGCTGTTCCCGACAGCTCTCCTTCTACACACACGCACACACACACACACACACACACACACACACACACACACACACACACACACACACACACACACACACACACACACACACACACACACACACACACACACACGCTCGCACACCCTCACACACTCAGACACACATGCGCACGCACACATCCGCACGTAGACACACACACACTCACACACACATGCAGACACACTTGCAGACACTCACCCACTCAAATACACACACAATCACACATTGATACAAACACACACGCACAAACACAAACTTCCACACACTCACCCACTCACACAGACTCACTCACACACACAAACAGATTCACAACCTCACGCAGCCGCTTTTCTGGGCTCAAATGTTATGCATTAGTGCATTTTTGTTACATTTCACAAACGTCGGGTACCCACCGTTTACACTGTATGTTTACCGGGGGGACCAGAGTCAGTACTCACGGCGTTGGGTTGCTGGTGCTCCAACGCGTTTTAGGGGGAATGTGCGCTCTTCCTACGGCAATCATGGAAGCTAATAGAGGTAAATAGAGTACATGTAAGAATCAGGCTGGGATAAATCTGTCTATTGGATTGAATTAATGAGAAGTAGCCTGCCCAGGCCTGTGGTGTCAACATGGCATGTTTCAATTAGAGCGACATAACCCGGCCTAATCTTTTAATTGAACCAAACAAATATCCAATGGGTGACGCCATGATATGCAGTCCTGGATACCACACATTATTCTGTCATGGGTTTTATGATTTTCTTGCAAATAATGTTTATAGTGTGTGACCAAGACCGCCAATTGAATCGTGACATGTTACTGCAGTTACTACAAAATGGTTCTAAAGTAGGTTTATAACATATAACGTTTGCTAATTACAAAGCACAACATATCCTATCATCAACACATTCTTTAGGAAGTTCTCGAATCAACAAGCTGAATTTCAAACTCAAAACTTCTGTGGTATTATTCTGAGTCTATATATCGTTCGACATTGTCACAGAGACAAACTGGAGGGCACCCACCCGCTGGGTGTCATTTGCTGTTGGCTTGTGTGAAGGCCTGCGTTGGTGGACAGAGAAACTCAGATGTGTCTGCGGTCCTGTCACACTCCCGTCTCTCACCTCTCCTCTCCTCTGCTCCTCTTGCTAGGGACATTAGTCACTGGATAAACTAACTCCATATTATTTTAATGATGTATGGAATGCATTAATGATGTGTGTGTGTGTGTGTGTGTGTGTGTGTGTGTGTGTGTGTGTGTGTGTGTGTGTGTGTGTGTGTGTGTGTGTGTGTGTGTGTGTGTGTGTGTGTGTGTGTGTGTGAGTAATGTGCAGGTTAAGATTATGGTTTAAGTGTCATGTTATTCATATCTTCAGAGAGAGAGAGAGAGAGAGAGAGAGAGAGAGAGAGAGAGAGAGAGAGAGAGAGAGAGAGAGAGAGAGAGAGAGAGAGAGAGAGAGAGAGAGAGAGAGAGAGAGAGAGAGAGAGAGAGAGAGAGAGAGAGAGATACTGTTTATTATAATGGTGGCGAGCAAACATTTTGTCGTGACATTCACTGTTAACGTTTGATCTACTATCAGCTGTTCTGTTGTTTTGGGGCTCGGCTAATCCGTTCCCCAAAGACTTTTGCTTTTTTGTTTTTTTCCGACCAGTCTGTTGGATGACGTCTCTTCAGCGAAGGTGGTGAAAACTCGGCACCCACGGTGATTTCCTCGCTCTGACTCATTCGTTTCGTGCGCGCCTGCCTTGCAGAGCCAAACAAACCCAATGTTATAATTAGTTCCCTTTTTTCCCCGCGTACATTTCTTTTTTCGCTCAATGGACGCTCATCTAAGCACAACGTTACGGTCCAGACCAGAGGCTTTCTGAACAGGACCCGGGTGGAGAGCTATACTTGGGGAGCGTCTGAGATAACGCTGCGCTCCTATGGAGCTCCATGGAACGCCACCGAGTTCCGCCGGTCAGAGGATCGACGTGTTTCATCTCAGACTCATCTCGTGCTGTTTGGTGTCATCAAGCCGGCTTGATGTTTGACTCTGGTACAGAATCGGTGGAGACGACTTAAGGCTACTGTGTGCTGTTTGAAAGAACGATGGCTTTCACCGAGGGGCAGTTATCTTTGCGTGCAAATGTTTAGTTTTATTGATGTTTTCTAACGGATGGATGTCGCCTGCTTCTCCAAGGAAACTGAATCGTGTAACAAGGCGGTTTAATTCAACAAGCTCCCGGGTCCAAGGGGCGCAGTGGGAACGGTGGGTTGCGACTGGTTTTCTTCAGCCTTCTTGTTGAATGGTGACCACAATGGTTCCGCGGTAACAAAAACTTGTTTGCCTTTTCTGGGGCTTATTTTCTTCCCACAGCGGATTTGCAGACGACATTAATATTTTAGTTTTGTATATATTTTCTTTGCTTTCCCTCCGCTACAACTTCTTCCTACTGTGAGCAGCAGGCACCATGGCACGCCTCACCAGCCCGGGTCTGAACATGAACGTGTGCTCGCTCTGGAGAGCGCTGTGGCTCATGAGGACCGTGGTGGGGTTTGCGCGCCCGCAGGAGATTTACGCACCCCATTCCATACGGATCGAGGGCCAATTGACCCTCGGGGGACTCTTCCCCGTGCACGCGAGGGGGGCCGACGGCACGCCGTGCGGGGACATCAAGAAGGAGAACGGGATCCACCGGCTGGAGGCCATGATGTATGCGTTGGATCAGATCAACCAGGACGAGCAGCTCCTGCCCAACGTCACTCTAGGAGCCCGCGTGCTGGACACCTGTTCCAGAGACACGTACGCCCTGGAGCAGTCGTTGACTTTTGTCCAGGCTCTGATCACCAAGGACACGTCAGACGTCCGGTGCACCAACGGGGACCCGCCGGTGTTCGTCAAGCCCGAGAAAGTGGTGGGAGTCATTGGAGCGTCGGCGAGCTCGGTGTCCATCATGGTGGCCAACATCCTGCGTCTCTTCCAGGCAAGTTTTTCTTTACAATTATTCAGCGATTAAAACATATATATATATACATATGAGCCTGAGCCTGTGTATGAATGAGCCGTGTGTGAAAGAGTGGCTATTACTTAAACGAAAGAAAAAGTAAAGTGCCATTTCGTTGGGATCTCAGCTTGTATCTTTCAGTATCTTTCAGGGTTATGTGGTGTGTGTGTGTGTGTGTGTGTGTGTGTGTGTGTGTGTGTGTGTGTGTGTGTGTGTGTGTGTGTGTGTGTGTGTGTGTGTGTGTGTGTGTGTGTGTGTGTGTGTGTGTGTGTGTGTGTGTGTTTTGGAACACACCGATGAGGTGAAGAGCCGTGTGGTGCTGAAAGAACAGCTCCCTCCGGCCCCGTCCACGTCTCGCTCTGCGGTGGATTCTAATGCGCGGTTCACGGACCGGTGACAATTTGACACTATCTTACCCATCCACCACCGAGTCCCCCTTTAGAAACTGTATCTCTGCCGCCACAGCTGTTTCCATGCGATTGTATCAGTCTCTTGTACTAAGTTGAGCTTTTTGGGGATTAATATAACGAATTATTGTGCGTATGGCGTATTGAACTGTTGAGTAAGCACCCTAACGGAAACACCGTTGGTAGGCCTGGAAAATCATTGTCTCCGGTGGCCTAATTGAGTAAAGGCGAGGTAAAGACAGAAATACAATCACTAATGTGAACAGGAGTATTATGGCTATAGAGCCAGTCAGACACCCAGGGCGAGGCAACCAGCAGAGCAGGAAGCCTCAAAATGAATAATTAAAGACAAATCCTCACAGCAAACTAAGTAATTACTTGAGATGTGGTATGCAGGGATATCTGCAGTATCAGCCCATACAGTATCTTAACCTCCTGCCTACGCCAAGAAGGACCATCAAATTTGGGTTGTTGCAAATGATTTGTGGTCCCACACACTGTAACCCACGGTCACAGGGCGTTTTCTGTGTTCTCCCCAGATCAATTACACAAACCAAAGGCCTGGACCTAAGTGCCTGTTTAACAGAAAATAAGGAAGTACTTAACATGCTTTTAGCTCCAACCATTTACCAAAACACACGTCCACAAATACACACAATCACGCAGAACCCTTCTTCCATTTCACAACCGATCAAGTTGTTAGCAGACCAATGTCCTCAGGCCCATTGATCTTGGCCCTCCCATTAGCTGGTCACAGCCCTGTCGCCCGCAGCAACACAACGAGCTGGGCCATGACTCCATCTCTACTGTATTGTTTGTGATCAGTAATATATGGACTTTGTTGTAAATTGTATAGACACACACACACACCCACACACACACACACACATATGAACGCACGCAGGTACACACAAACACGCACACACTTGCATGCGCACCCACATATACACAAATGCGTAATCACGCACACACCTGTGGACACCTGTGAGGGGTCATCATGGGGAGGCGGGGGGTACGTCCCCTTATCATGCAACCATTCTCCTTCCCCACTGGCCCCAGGTGCTCCATCAGGTCTGTCAGGGCCCAGCTGAGCCTGGTGGGGGCTGGCAGCAGGGTGATTGGACGGGGGTATGGGTGCGTTGCTTTGACAGGACTGTCGGCATGGTAATCAAGCTCAGGGAATCAAGGGAGTTTTGACAGAGCCTGTCAAGCACCTTCCTCCCGCGTTCCTGCAAACCCCCCCCCCACCCCCCCACCTGCTCAGTGTACAGCTGTAGAAGGCGGGTTCTGAGTGACTCCCCTGCAGACATAACCCCCTCAGAGCCTACGGGCCGACCAGGAGACACTACACACTAACAAGTCTGTACTCTCTCCACGCTGGACGGTCGTAGAATCTCACGGCTCTCCGGGGAGGTGACCTACGGTCGCTGATCGGCTCGGGACGGAAAGTAAGGAAAATAAAAGCAAGGAGGAATGATGATGATGTTCTCATCATCCCGGGCTTACAGAACACTTGTACCTACTTAACACTGTAATCCGTAATGCAGTTCCTAATTAGCATGTTGATGTAATGAACACGTGCGCTATATCCTACACGCTAATCCACCTGGCACGATGACAAATCAGCGCCGTCAAACGAAACAAACAATCAGACAACAACAACAACCGCCACCCCCTGTCACAAAAAAAACAACAATTTCCCCATCCCTGAAACAAGTGGCTATCAAAGGTGATCAGAGCGGCAAGTGCTTTGTCTAAAGCGAGCTATAATGTGTATCTGCCTGACTGGCTTCCTTAACAGATCTAGTCTGGGGGAACAAAAAGACCCTTCTGTCTTCTCTTAATCTCATTCCCCTTACCCCCAAAATTGGCGCCTGCTGCGGGGTCTCTGATTGGCCGCGCCACGTGCTCCTCATCACCCCCTCCTCGTGGCCGCCTCCCCCTCTGAGATAACGGAGCGTCAGGAAGGCTTAATAGCCTACGTCGATTGTATTGCCTCCCCCAGCGTCCAATAGTAAATAGAGCCCCTCATTATTCACAATATGAGTGGTTGCTAAACAGCTAATGTTGGCAACGGGTTGGATTTTCTTTTTCTACCCCCCCCCCCCCAACCCTCCCGGGTACCCAAGAGTGTTGATCAATACTGTTGCCATGGTGAGGCCAATTTGTTCCTGAGATGTTTTCATTTGAATGCCTTTAAACGCCTCCCTGCTCTGCTGGGGATGAGAAACAGCGTGCCACACCGGGGCCAAACTTTCTGAATCCCTTCCAAGAGCGGTTGTTATCCGCGTCACCTCTTCCTTTGACAAATGGTTAGACGCTGCGCTCTGTTCCGCGCAAACAGCTGGTCACACGGCACAGACCAGAGCAGCGAATGTCGGTCGCTGCATAAAATATACAACAAACTATAAACAGCGCATGGAATATCGGTCACGCGGGGTAGATTATTCCACCCTCATGACGTTTCAGTCGGGGCGATCTCTGCTTTCAAAGTGAGCAGAGGAGGAGAGTGACGTTGTGCTGGAGGTGGGTGAAGGTGGGGGCTCCAGCCTGCCGTGGGCTGGGTCGGGGCTGGGGCCCCCGGCGGACCGGCTGTCTACAGTAGTGATGCATTGATGTCCTCTGCTCCAGCAGCCTGACTGGCCCCGACGTCAGATTCTCCCCTCATCGCTGTGATTGATTTGAAGGATATTGAAGCTCTGCTCTGTGATCTGCTTGGTGTCGGCGTTCAAGACAGCGGCTGACTGGGGGAATGTAGGGGAAAAACAAGGTGTAGAATAACAGCCATGGACAAACACGTCTGCCTTGTTTCAAACAAAGCTGCCTCGACCCCAGCCCAACCCCCCCCCCCCCCACGAAGCCTGACACACAGCGGAAGGGGTAGCGGGTCAGATGGGTCACCTGTTTGATGTTCATCCTGTCGATTCCTAATGCTCAGTGCGATGTAAAGGTTTATACTGTCTCTATACAGCAACAAGTGCTGTGGACACACTGGTTTCACTCTACAATGGAGAGTAAAGGTTCACATTCATTAAGATCAGATACACACCGCACGCACGCACACACACGCACGCACATGCACGCACAAAAACACTCCGATTACCCTTTGAAAGCATGACAATACGCGGGTGACTTGTGGATTTTTCTTGTTCTGTGTCAGTGGTTTTCGGAAAACAGTAGCATTTTCCTATGAAACCTGGCTTGCTAATTGGCCAGAACGCTGAGGGTGACACGAAGAGCATGCTCAAATTTCCATCACTAGCCCCCTAAAACACTGAATGCATAATTTATTCACTCATTCAATTTGGGCTCCCAGAAGTGTCTACTTATCAAATATCAAATGAAGCTTGTGAGCTCGACTAAAGAAATTTGCTTCCTTGCTGACAGTCATAGCGAATGGGTTTTCTGAAGCATTAGTTCTGCTGAAGGGTGACATATGCATTCACACTTGGTACACTTGTCTAGGTTAGCGATTTAGTATCAATACCAGGGTTGGGGTAATCTGGGTCCAACCAGTTTCCAGTTGGATGGAGTTCATGCACCAGTTGGTTTCCAGGAGGGCATGCAGGGCCTTGAGACGATGTACAGACAGACAGACACACACAGCTGGATAACCACACACTGCTGGGAGGCTACCAGCTCAGTTCCCATGAGGCACTTTGTTATTATCGGATATGTATGGACATCCATGCATGTACACATACACAAACACAAACATACACACACATGCAAGCTGCAGATACATACAAACGGTTTTGAATAAGAAAAAAAACAAAACATTACAATCCTGTCAATTTGTAAGAAAGGAAGAATGCTAAATGTAGCTGTTAAACCGAATGCCTGCAGACGATTTTGAAGCCAGTCCTTGTTGAAACCATTCATTTGAAATAACTCTCTATGCTCCGTGAGGGACGGGAGAATGGTGTTTGAGGCGGAGGCGTGCTCGGGGCCCGCTGCAAAGGAGTGCGGTGCCATTTATCTGGTTTGCAGAAGCAGTTAACAGGAGAGGAAACCCCATTATGTCCAATCCTCTTAAGCCGAGGAGCAGGCCCAGGTCTCGGCAGGCCCCGGCATAGTCCACTCGCTCATTCCCTCAGAAAGGGAAAGGCGTCTGTGATACCCGGAGGAATAAGCCAAGCCGTGCTGAAAGTCATTACCATAGGCTTTATTGTTGAGCATTTGAACCAACTGAGGTGCGGTCAGTACAATGCTGCAGGCTCAGCCTTAACGTTAAGACTCGGTCTGGCATTACCGGGGACATTCTCAGAGAGGATAATGCCACTGTTTTTTAAGTCAATAGCGCTACTTAATAGAATGCACTACTTAGTGTTTCCCCAAACCGCATGCTCTGTGCTTTTGTTTTAAATCAGAAGAAGATACCTTTCAGACATAATCTATTTTTGCAAAAATCTATTTAAGGATTGTCTTTCTGACTCATTTGTTCTGTAACCCCCTCTCTCTTGGCGTAAAGAAAACACTTGCTCCTCGATTGGCTAATTTGAGTGACCAACGTGACAGCTGACAGTGGCTCTCTGCTGTGGAAACATGCAAGCTGTTCCACTTGAAGCAATGGGACGGTTAAAAGAGAGAAATACAAGCTTTTGATTAAAGTCGCACAAATGGGAACCCCCACCACCCCGATCCTAAAGTACTCTATTTCCACATTCACAACGACCTTAATCCTTTAATTCACGTGCACGCCTCGAAACCTTCCTTCTTCATCCTGATCCCTCTCACCCTTTATCTGCCGCTCTCTGTTCCCCCCGCTCACGTTTCTTTTTCCCTACATCATTCTCATGCAAACCTATACCGTCCAAAACAACCACCCATGCATCGCACACATTCCTCAAATCTACATTTATTCCATGGGACGCGTTGTGCAGTTGGCTGACAGCCCAACTAAGTGGAAAGTGCAGTGTTCATATGGCTAACTGAGTGCCGTCCCTCCAGGGTGGTGGCACTAGATTCCGCTAGTAGCCAGCCCTCCGTGCAAGAGAGGCCTGATACCAAAAGACACGCTTGAGGAGGGGCATGGGGGCAATGTAGGACATCCCGGTTTGACATGCCTTCTTTCTGGTTGACTGGAGGGAGACAAATGTATTTGATTAAGGAGTATATCACGGATGTGATGCAAAAGTTGTTGTGCTTGTGTAGGGGTGGAAGCTTCTGCACGTGGGCGTGCTTTTGTGCGCTTACAGTAAAAATACAGTGTAGCTGTGAATGTAGGTGTGGTGAATGAGTGTCGTGCCTCTGTTGGGGGACCCAGGTGCATGCTCGCAGTTATGCACGCTCACAGCCATGCACACTCCAAGCCGTGCGCATTCCCATCCGTGCATGCTCACAATAAGCCGACACATTGTAAAGTCGTTTCTTTATCATCAGCTGTGCTATTACTGCAGGCCCTGCGGCTATGTTGAAATAACTTCCAACAACAAATAATAAACTGCCGTAGCATTTCACTACAAATTCTCGCATTCACATGCCAATGCCGTATTAGAATAATCTCAAACCCCCTCTGTACTGTTGGATTTCTCTTTCATTTTCTTCTTTTCTTCTTTCACATTTCATTTTGGTTGTTTTTCCGCTTGTGAAATCGCAAACCATTAGGGATTCTGAATGTAATTATCCAACGCTTGCTTTTGGAAGTATGCATCCTCGTAGCATGACTGCGACATGGGGCTCTGTTTGTGTGTTCCTGCTCTTGCTCTTTGGAGCTTGAAAAGTGCATCGTACCGCAGAAGAAAGAATTGTCAACAGGAAAAGTATTTTCACATGCAAATGAAGCCTGTTATTGTGTTTTTTTGTTGCAGCGCTCAACAGCCTAAATCTGACAGGCAGACTGATTGGAGGGGAACAGAAGTCAATTAGAGTTGACATGGTGAATGAAAAGATGGTGTCCTCCTTCCCACTGTGTTTGTGACTTTTTAGCTGGCGGCCATTAAGGTCATCTTGGGGAATTGATAACGATGAGTCTAGTGTGTCTTATCAGTGGAACCGTATCCATGGAAGTGGATCACTAGCCTAGTCTTTTATCACTTAAATGAATACTTCACCGATACAGAACCGGCGTTCTATCATTATAAAATCGCTATTGTAATCTAAAAAAAAAAGATTTTTTTTCCCTCAGTCTAAACCAGTCTTCCCTTGGCCCAGCTGTCCTGATCTAAATTTCTCCTGACCTGACGTCAAATGATGCGTTTGACGTCATCTCAATAAAACTTTGCTTGCCTGCTAGAAGGGCCCAGGACTACAAAACACTGCCTCCGCAAATTTGCAAGCCCGCCAATAAGGAATGAGGGGGGCGGGTGCTCCCATACGATGTGTAAACACAATGTCCGATATGTTTCTTCACCGCTTAGCACGAGAACTAGACAGACACAAACTTCCGACCATGGCAGAAGCAAATTTGCAATGGGAAACAGCCGAAGTGGAGACCCGTGTATTGATTCTCCAGGGACGTCGGAGAACCCGACGCAGTCGTTTATTCATAATATCATCTCAAACGACTGCGTCGGGTTCTCCGACGTCTCTGGTTCTTCCACTTCCACATCAATCTGAAGTAGACTGATCTGTGACCTGGAGGTGAAAGGGATTGTTGACCGCGATTGTCGCCCGCCGGAGCCCGACAATCACGGGTAACAATCCCTTTCTCCTCCATGTCGCGGTTCGCGGTTCCACCTCAATCTTCTGTCCATCACCGAGTCAAAGTGATATAATTGATTGCATCACAAGAAAACCGTGAACAAAGTACACTTCAATATATCCGTTTTGATCTTAAATTTATGTCTGTGTAAATGATGTTGAAGATTACAGGAAGATATCTTGATAACATATTTAATTCAAATATTTGTGCATGTGTGTTTGACTGTGTGTGACTGTGTGTGTGTGTGTGTGTGTGTGTGTGTGTGTGTGTGTGTGTGTGTGTGTGTGTGTGTGTGTGTGTGTGTGTGTGTGTGTGCGTGTGTTTTCATGTGCGTGTGCATGCATGTGTGTTCCTGTGGTTGCATGTGCGTGCATGTATGCGTGCGTGTGTGAGCATATGGGCAAGCATGCATGTGTGTATTTGTGTGTACAAGTGTGTTTGTGTGAGTGTGTGCGCGGGTAGGATGCTCTGAGCTTCTGGAACTGCATCACCAAGGATGTGAGCAGTGGAGGGCAGCCCAGCTTGACAAAGCCGTTAACGTGAAATGTTAGCGGAGGCCCATCACACCATATGACATCACGCAGGTTTGTCACAGTCTGTCTGGGCTCTCAGTAGAGCTCCAGCAATCAATCACGTGGGAGTTTCTTAGTGTTGTTCTGGAGCTGCTTCAGATCACAGAGTGCCCGCCAATTAGTCGCAATCGTGTTTGATTAGTTTGCTAAGTTCTCCTTTCGTAATATTTTTGTCCCCAATTAAACCACGGCTTATCATCAGTGCACCAATAGCGGCAATAAACCGAACAATGAATCATATTCAAATAACATGTGAAATGTTCATGTTTTCAGTAAAGTTGCTCATCTCATGATTAATAGTACAAGGCCTTTCAGTGCAAAGGCGGTTGATTCCCAGTTCTAAAAGTCCTGGCATATTTTATAGCTAAACCTGCAAGCTAAAGCTGCAATTAGTTTAAATCTGATCCAAGAACTTCTATGGAAATCTAATTTATTAATCTAAATGATATTCTCCCTACAAGGCCATTTGTAGATAAAATATATTCAGCCACTGCTGCATTAAAAATGTTTTCGAATGTACTGCGTGGCATTCAATATTAAGAACATTCAGGGCGATGTTGCACAACATAGAATCACACCCTCTTTTATTTATTATATCTGTTAATCCTGAATCCCCCATTAAACAAGCCTACAGTGTTCAGGTCTTTCACCTCCGAATGCTAAGCTTCCAATACTATTGCATTGCGAGTGTGAAACTCAAGCATCCATTTAAAAGTAAAATATCAGTGCTGCATTATAGATAACATTTCCATCCTTCCCTCTACTGTGTACCATTCATGTGTATTGGTACGACCCTGGTTTCTGAAAATACAGCATTTGTAACATTTTCATTTGAAATACCCAAAATAGCCCTCCATCTACAGCTTTGATTTTTCCCAGCCGTTCTGAATGGCTCATGTCCAAGTTTCTCCGGTGAAACCGTCATTGGTTTGAAGCAGAGATCACTCTGCCTTAAGCTGTCCC
This sequence comes from Gadus morhua, assembly GCF_902167405.1. Taxonomy (NCBI): domain Eukaryota; kingdom Metazoa; phylum Chordata; class Actinopteri; order Gadiformes; family Gadidae; genus Gadus; species Gadus morhua. The sequence goes on along the minus strand of NC_044048.1, from coordinate 12,086,598 downwards.
TGACAGAGCCACGCTCTGCCGGTCGGTGGGATATCCATGTCACAGCGACACACCGAGCTGCAAACAATTCTCACATCGGAGGTTTGAGGGGAGTTCAATCATTAGTGGGCCCTGCCTCATCCCCGCTAAGCCTGGTTAGCCTCACTGAGGGTAATCGTCTGATCTTATGTCTCTTATGCATCTCTGAGTGTGGGACTGGGAAATACATTGCTCTCCGCCCCCCCCACCACCCCCCACCACCCCTCACCACCCCCCACTGCCCTCCAGCGGCTTTGACGCTTCCATTCGAGAAGAGATACCTGAAATATGAGTGTTAACGGAGACACACACACAGAACATTAAATCATCTCCCCCCCATTAGCCGAGACACGTGGTGTGAAAAATTGAGACCTCTGGTCTTTAGGTACACAAGCCGTCTTCTTTTGTTCCATCCTTTTCGCCAAAAAAAAGAAAGGAAAATGTAAAATTACCCTTTGTCCTCTGCGTCACGTTTACGATCAAGAGACCAATGAGGCGTGGAGCCGGGGAAAACACCTTGCATACATCAACACGACAATTGTATAGAATAAAAAATAAAGCATGGATGGGCGGTGAGGCAGAGCAGGGGCGATAACGGGGAGGAGGTCGTATCCTTCCATGATGTATTCTACTGGCTCCATAAAGAACAGAAGAGGGCCCAGGGACACAGCCGAACTGGGGCTGGCCACAAATCTCTCACTATAATATGTGTTAGGAAATCTCCTGGAGGAGATAGCAGGCTTGCAAGGGAAGAGGGGATAAATGCTTATCAAGGGTTTATTCAAAATCTCATTTTTGTCTGGGTAATGTTTTCGAATGTGTATCGTCCTAGCAGTCTAGTCTGATATATCGAGTAATGTAGCAGTAGAAAAAGCCGATTGTATGACGATATATGACGAATATGGTGATTGCAATCAGTGTCAGTAATCCTCTATTCTCAAGGCTCATGTTGGGATCTGTGTGTTGAATGACAAACAACTCAATGTAAACATATTTTCAGCCAAAGCATAAGCTACAGAAAGCAAAGATACAACCGAGTGTAGTCTCGATTCCAATACGGGAGCACCACAGCCATGTGTGCTGTCAGAGCTCCGGGCTATCAGTGAACCGCTTCTCTGGGACTCAGGGAATTGTTGTGATGCACTTCTGAAAGTACCCCCAAACCATTTATTTACCGTCACTGTTCCTTAGAATCAACGTCAAAGGGAAATGGGGTTTTGATTGGCAGTGAAATATGAAATAGATCGACGTTGATGGGCCTGCCGTTCCCAACCTGCACAGGGATTTGGCGAGCCAATGACTGGCGTGGACCGCACTGCAACGGTATACATCACGCAATCTCACACAAAACGTACAGCTTTGAACTTAAATGCAAGCTATTTGTAGTCCCTAGCTGTCAGAACCATAATTGCAGACACTTACGCTGCTGACAACTACAAATGCATTGCAGACGAGGCCCAGTCAATGGCAAATTCGAGTGGGAGATTTAAAGTATAATTCTTTTCACAGCTGTCACAACCCACATAACGAAATATCTTTTGAATTCAAAGTTTCCGGCTCCGCCAGCAGCAGCAGCAGCAGCACACGACAGAGCGGCTGAATCCCCCCGTCTCGGCGAGCAGAGTCATCTATGTTTTATTCTATTACATTCTGCTACATGCATCTCAAGCGCGCGACGCAGAGTGCTGCACGGCTCAGGGGACAGAGTAGGGGGCTATCTGCTATTTGCCCGCCGTCGCCATCAGGAGGTAATTACATGGGCCTGTGCTGAAGAAGGCTCGGGAGGGGTGGAGCGGAGATAAGATCGGGGTGAGGGGCCGGGGGGGTTGGGTGGGGGGGGGGGGAGCTCACTGCCTCCTGCTTTTTGCTTTTGTCTGCGTTGTTAGGAGTGAAATGGGCCCGCTGATGGTGCTCTGGCAATGCTGAGAGAGAGAGAGAGAGAGAGAGAGAGAGAGAGAGAGAGAGAGAGAGAGAGAGAGAGAGAGAGAGAGAGAGAGAGAGAGAGAGAGAGAGAGAGAGAGAGAGAGAGAGAGAAGGAGAGAGAAGGAGAGAGAAGGAGAGAGAGAGAGAGAGAGAGAGAGAGAGAAGGAGAGAGAGTGTAAAAGGTAGGCAGCGACTTGGAGGTGAGGGCGGTAGGGGCGAGCGAGGGGCGAGATAGGGGGTGACGGAAGGAGAGCGTGTCACACAGGAGGGTGGAAAGGAGGAGCTGGGAGTTGCGATGGTTGAAGGGTGTTATGGGGGATGGGGTAAGGAAGGGGTTGTGGGAAGAGAGAGAAGAAGAATCATTGGGATGCAGGTCAGGGCGGCTGCGGCAGGCGGGGAGGGAGGGAGGGAGGGAGGGAGATAGACAATATATGTGGGTCGGGGCGTCAGGTGTGGGCAGGGGAGATATGGACCCCGTGCCAGCGCCTCCTTGCTAAATTATGTGTCAGGGCGAGACAAAGACGAGGAGGAGCGGCGGGGCGGGGCGGCCAGCAGCCGTCGTCTGATCTAGCGATGTGTGTCAACACACACACACACACACACACACACACACACACACACACACACACACACACACACACACACACACACACATACCTTTACCTCCACCCCACATACACACACACACATATATATATATATATATATATATATATATATATATATATATATATATATATATATATATATATATATATATATATATATATATATATGTATCTGTACAGATACATACACACACAAAAATTGACATCTAGGGCCCCAATTGATGCTCACCCACGCACAGAGCATCACTATATATACTGTATGTGCTGATGTTAAAGTCACAATGTGTATGCTTGAGACCCTCCCAGTCAGCAGGCAGGAGGGAAACTTTAAAAAATGATATAACAGTGATCTGCCCACTCTAAGGGGTGACGCATACTGGGGTGGCTCGGCTGAGCGGTGCGACTGGGAGGGCTTTGGGGAGTGTCGATAGTAAGATTCTTGTAAACAAAGAGGGAGGTATGGGCTGGCCAGCCTTTTTTTATTTGTGGAATATATCATTTATCTGTATGTGATTTGATCACATTATTGAAATCATTATTGATAAGCACTGACATTAGCATCAGCATCAGCTGACAGCTATGTCTGCTAATTTGAAGCTACGAGCTCATTGAAAGGTTACGCATTTATACGCGTTATTAAAACAAACGATATCGCTGCAGTAGAGGCACAAACACACGTTGGGATCGAGCAAAATAATGTCTCTCTCGTCGGCAAGGTGTTCATCCTTGTTGCTGTAATTATTATCTGTGGTTTGATGCGCTGCTGTGTAATTATTGTTTATGGATATAAGCCACATATGCTTCATATTGTTCGAGTAATCAACAGAAAATAGAAGAAAAATATGAAGATGTCAGAGCAGCACTGCAGAGGAATGAAAGCTTGTGTTGAGTGCACTTAGCAGTCGGGGGAAGAAAATCAATAACAAAACTATCTGTAATGTGATAGCCTGTGGATGGAAAGGAACACATCTGAACACTTAGTCACAAGCCTGTGGGCTATGTTCCGTTCATAATGTGTATGCCGTTTCTCCCAATACCTGGGTGAGAATGCATATACTCGTAAACACGCACCAACTCACACGCATACGCACAAATGCAAACACATACACACACACAAACACAAACACACAAAAACACACGCATAAATACACACGCACACACACACACACACAAAAACACACGCATAAATACACACGCACACACACACACACACACACACGCACACAAACATTCACATGATGATCAAGGCTGCTCTGCACTGAACTCCATTGTTCACTGCAGGCTTGTGATTCCTCGTCTTTAGTCCATAAAGAGAACAGGAGCCGTGGAGTCAGGTCTTAACGGGGTTCTGGCTCCGGGTTTGTGATAAGTCCCATGAGCAGCAGACTTCAATGATGCGCCGTTACTGCAGTGTGTTGTATGCCTTGTAAAAGAAATGAGCAGAATATCTGTGCTGCTCGCCCCTCCGCCTTTACTCACGGGGGAGCTCCCGATTGCAGCACCCTCACCTCGGTTTGGCTCTACCCCACCACCAGCACCCACTCAATCCAAATCGCAATTTTGTCGAGCACCCGCGGGTGCTTCTTATTTTGGGTGGTGGTAGTGTGGGGGAGGGGGGGGGGGGTATTATTTGATACTGCAATGCGTTTGGAATAGCAGCAGTGCTCGTTTGCCAGATGGGAAGAAAAGAGGGCCAAGCAGGGCCGGTGTCGGCGGGTCGGCCAGGCTGTCTTTGCGAGCGGGGCTCCACATACTCCCCTCCCACGCGCCGCCGCCGCCGCCGCTCCGGCTCGGCTGCTCGTGAGGCGCTCCCTCCCTCGGTCAAACATCCTCTGCGTGAGTCATCGCCAGCTCCTCTCTCCCCGCGGAGGAGCCCTGCTGGGTGTCTTAAAATACGGAGGCTGGGGCCCCGGCGCTCAGCCTCCAGTTGCCCAGGGGACCGCGGAGGGAGGGAGGGAGGGAGGGAGGGGGGAGAGGGAGGTGTGGAGGTGAGAGAGGAGTGAAGAGAAGGTGAGCGAGAGCCGACTGGGAAGGAGAGAAGAAGCGCAGCGGGGGTGGTGGTGCTGGTGGTGGTGGTGCTGGTGGTGGTGAGAAGATGTAGCCCCGCCCACCTTGCTGCGTGCATGTGGGACGCTCCGGAGAGCCACGGAGGAGAGCGCTGTGGGCGATGCAGGAACGGCTGGGTCACCGGGGACGTTGCTTAAGAAGTAGAGTGAAACATCACGCTAAACAAGTCCTGAGTTTTAAAACTTGATGAGGAGGAGGTGGTGGTTGAGGAGGTGGTGGTGGTGGAGGAGGTGGTGGTGATGGTGGTGGTGGTGGTGGTGGAGGAGGTGGTGGTGGAGGAGGTGGTGGTGATGGTGGTGGTGGTGGAGGAGGTGTCTGACAAATGAGTGAAGGAAGGAGCCCCGAGTTCGACAAGTTGGCTTTGAGTAAATAGCGTGTTGATCTAGAATGGGAGTGAGTGTTGGTGGGGGTACGAGAGGTAGCATGATGGATAGAGGGATGAAAGGATGGAGGGGTAGCAGGGTTATTGTAAGAGGCCAGAGAGAGAGAGAGAGAGAGAGACTGGAGGAGAGCTGGTTGTGGCTGATATGTCTGGCAGATGACTGAGGGCAGATTGGTCTTTTTTATTTTTTCTTCTTCTTTATTTGGGAGGGGAGGGCTCTCTGGCAGTCCCGTCCGCTCACGGGAAATTTCTGCTGCGCATCTGTGTGGGCGTGGCCTCGTTCAACCACCTGACAGGAAGGGAGGGGGAAGACACAGAAGGGGACCGGTGATCATGCTGGAAATAACACACACACACAAAGGCACACGCACTACACACACCAACACACTCATGCACGCACTACGCACAATCACACACACACACACACACACACAGACACACAAACACACACACGCACACAAACCCGCACGCACCACGCACGCTCACACACACACACACACTAACTCACCCACATGCACATACACAAACACACACACTCAAACACACACACACTCACCCACATGCACATACACAAACACACACACGCACACACTCAAACACACACACACACACACACGCACAGGACACACATAAACACATATACGCTCACAGAAGCGCACACACACACACACACACTGTCTGAAGGGACTTGGAGACAGAGGCTGGGCGACGGGCTGTCACAAGGAGGGTTTGAGGAAGAGGAGTGATGAAACACGGGGGGCCCCCTCTCCCCCAAAAACACAGGAGCTCCAGTGAGCGTGCGAGGCACAGATGGGCAGGGGGAGAGAGAGAGAGAGAGAGAGAGAGAGAGAGAGAGAGAGAGAGAGAGAGAGAGAGAGAGAGAGAGAGAGAGAGAGAGAGAGAGAGAGAGAGAGAGAGAGAGAGGGAGGGAGGGAGGGAGGGAGGGAGGGAGGGAGGGAGGGAGGGAGGGAGGGAGGGAGGGAGGGAGAGAGAGAGAGAGAGAGAGAGAGAGAGAGAGAGAGAGAGAGAGAGAGAGAGAGAGAGAGAGAGAGAGAGAGAGAGAGAGAGAGAGAGAGAGAGAGAGAGAGAGAGAGAGAGAGAGAAAAGAGAGAGGGACATAGAGAGAGAGATACAGGGCCCACAGGAAGACAGGGGAGAGGAGGTGGAGCAGGAGGAGGAGTAAATGGGAGGGTAGAAGCTGTTGCCTTTTCCCTCCCCACCCGTGATCCTTTCCGCGGGTCGTGTTGGAACTGCCATGCTCTGGTGTGGAGAGATTATCAAAGCTGGGCCCGAGGTTGCGTGTATGGACACAGTCGTTACCTCCTCCCTTGCTGACAAGACTCACTGCCATCTTGATATGGGGCCCCTCCTGCTCCGAGGGCCCCTCCGCCGCCACGACGCAGGGCGCTGAGGGCCCCGTGATTCATGAGGAAATGTGTAAAAAACGGCATGAAAGTTTGATTCAGTTGAAAGGGTGTTGAACCGTGAATGTTTTTTTGGGAGGGCCTTAACAAGTCGACAGCGAAAATAAATGTTTTGGCACACCACTCAAAACTCCATTAAACTCCATTCAAGGTAGAAGTTTTATTGCAAAGAATTTCTCGAGCGTATTAGTGAACTTTTGCATACACTTATGCATGCACAGTATGTGTGCGCGTGTGTTGGCGTGTGTGTGAGTGTAAATCTATGTGGGTATGTGTAAGTGGATGTGTTGCCGTGTGTGTGATTGTGTACGTGTGTGGGTATGTGTATGCGCATGTGTTGCGTGTGTGTGTGAGCGTGTGAGTGTGTACGTATGTGTGGGAGTGTGTATGTGCATGTGTGTGTATATGTGTGTGAGTTTTTCTGTATGTCTGGGTATTTGTATGTTCATGTGTTGGCGTGTGTGAGTATGTGTATTTGTGTTTGCATGTGTTGGCGTCTGTGTCTATGTGTTGACGTTGACAGGCGCGTGGGGGTCACTGCGGGTCAGTGAATCCACCGGGCCACGCCGGGTGACATTGGGTTTGCTTTGGTTACGCCATCAACACACTGAGAAAGTGTTAGCGGCGGTGTCCCTGCACGGAGAGATGTGGGGATACACTTAGCAGCTAGTCATGCAGTAAATGGAGGAGCAGGGCCTTCCTGCACGCCGATGTGCCTGAACACCCTCACCTCCGCGGACCATCTATTCTAGGGGAAGATTCAGCCCTCTGTCACTCAGAGTTACTGGTTTGTTTTGGCTCTTTTTTGCTCCCACCAAGATGGAGACCTGCAGGGTTTAGTTTGTGATACCTTCTCTGGGTAACGGAGCGTGGGGAACGTTGATGCAAAATGTTCGGCTGTTTTTAATCGCACTAGGAGAAAGAAGCTTTTGTGTGAAGACTTTTTGGTGTTTGATATATTAGGACGCCAGCAGTGGTGTGATGCTGTCTCTTTGGGCTAAGCAAAAAAAAGAAATGCACAGATGGCGAGGAATGTTGGAAGACATTCATATATCGGTTTAGACATGTACAGTTACTTTACTTAACAAAATTAAAGTAAAAAAGACATGGATATAATATAAATGGTAAGTATACATACATTCATATACATTTTTACATATATATATATTCATATACATATATATTATAGATAAAGGTCATTTGATTATTTTAGAATAAGCCGGCTAAGTGTTAAAGCCTAATACCCCTACCTGGCTTATTGCATCTTCGTCATGGTGCTTGTGGCCTTCTGTATGGGAAATTGCATTGAGAAGGCCAAGGAACACTAATTATGTTCCCAGAGCGCTATAATGCTGCAGCGACGATTGCTAACCTTTACATAATCTCACTTCTTCACCTTTCCTCTCAAACAACCTTTGTCAAATTCTCATTTAATGTCAGTAAGCAGATTGCTGCCATGTTCCTCTTTCTACTGTCTGTCTGTCTTTCTGTCTTTCTCGCTGTCTCTCCGTCCATCTCACTCTCTCTCTATCAATTTCTCCAATTTTCCTCTTCTCTTTCACATTTTCAGTATTCCTCTGAGATTGACCCGCTCTTCGCTCTCTCTCTCTCTCTCTCTCTCTCTCTCTCTCTCTCTCTCTCTCTCTCTCTCTCTCTCTCTCTCTCTCTCTCTCTCTCTCTCGCTCTCGCTCGCTCTCTTATTCGCTCTTGCCCTCTCTGTCTGTCTCTTGTTCGCTCTGTATCAACCCCTGGCCAGACTTGATATTTGGATTCGTATTCATGGAAGAAGCGGGCACTTGGTGGTGGCAAATCAATACAACAGCGTCCCCTATAACAGACCTGTGTGTTTTCCTCCCATCGATCCTGTCCACCCTGATACATTCAAGAACAAGCCAGGCCATTAGCCTTTGCAACCCTTACCCTGATCTATCCTGCAAATGACAGGGGCCAGGCAGCGGCCTAAGGTAATTGTAACATTGAGAATAGTTCTTCATCAGCTCCTATCTCTTAGTTCCCCATGTTCAATTAAAGGGCTGTTGTTGTTGAACGAGCCATGCAGTTCGTGGCAGACTGTTCGACAAACTCCTCAATCGGAGCCTTATTCACCAACATCGGGGGAGGATATTACCAGGTTCATTTCTTAGACCACCCATCAAGAGATCATAGGCGAAGCGCTGTTGCATTTCTTAAGTAATCCTGCAGCAAACACAACATCAACAACCCCCCAGTACTGGGAGTGCCTGCCCCTATGGATTCCTGAAGGGAATATAAGTCCTGCATCTTGATGATTCAGTGCATGATAAATATCATATGATTATAGTAATGATAATAACGAGAAGAAGAAGAAGAATTCTAAATAAATACGATATTTCAATATGATTAAGAGGAGAAAAAACATGGTAATAATGCTATATAAACAAACATTAAAACATGAATGCTTTAAGTCCATTAATAGAATGTAGGATTTCCTCATTTGACCATTAAATGACCGCAGGTCTATAGTTTAAACTTTCTTGTATGAACATGGATTTTGTTGAAGAAAAGGGTTATAGATCCAATGCAGTCTTGGGAAATCAATCAAGCAAGGGTGACCAGGAACTGAAAAGTTCAGCTCTTCAGAGCTTGTGATCTTCTGAGGAAAGACATAATCAACTTCTGGACAACCGTAATTGAATCCATGTATCATTAAATTACAATCTCACGTCCTCCAACATTTTCTCCCTATTATAGTGGCCAGAGAGGGGAGAAACAGCAGGTATTAATTTTTAATCAGACTCTTTATACAGTCAGAAACTCCCATCATAATTCTAGCTTTAGTTTTGGCCCCTTTGGGATGTTTTCCACTTCTTTTCAACTCTTAAAGTGTTATGGTGATGATTAGTGCATCACATGAATACCAGTGGCTGTACTGTTAGCGAATACAAATTGGTGTGGACATATGTAATCTAATGTTATGAGCGTAGAGACTAAAGCACTGCCAGAGCTAGTAGAGAAACATCACAAAGTAAACAAAACAACAAACAAACAAGAAAGAAAGCAAGTAGTATCCTTGAACTCAAATCACATAAGCTCTCTGCCCTGAACACCGGTGAAGATGGGATTTTCTTCCACAAATCCATGAACCCATTTACAGAGTTGCGCTACATAGCATCACAGATCATGTCGAGATTACTCGTCCACAAAGGAAACCAAAGAGCAGGATTCAGAAAGGCAGTATTTATGTTGGTGCATGTTTGAATCTAATATGTTATTTTTCCGTTGGCTTTTCATCTCTTTTTCTTTCGCAATAACCGTGTTCATTGAATTCATCTTTCACAGCTCAATGCAACACTTTCCCCCCTCCAGCTGTGTTGTTTACCAGCATCTACCAGCATCCAAACAGCCACCAAACAGGGTGGCTGTTTGGCTGCTTCAAAGAGACTAGAAGCAGGTCCCCACTCTGCACGCTTTGATTTGTCTGCTCTTCTGCGGCTGACCCCTTCCGAATCGCAGTGTCAAGCTAGCTACAGCTCACGCTCTGTCCAGGGACCTCGCTGTGGCGGCTCCACGGCCCCCGCCAGTGCCGTGAAATGTCCTCATTCCTGTGTTTCCCCCCCCCAGTGTGCTGCGGTGTCTCATCCCTGTAATGGAAATAGATAGCGTTTAAACAGAGCCCCGATTACCCCGCCTGTTAGGGGATGTGGGGAGCGGGTGAGTGGTGGGTGGGTGGGTGGGTGGGGGGAGGGGAGGGGAGGGGAGGGGATGGGTGGTAGTGGTAGTGGTAGTGGTGGACTTTTTAAAAATACACCAGTGTGCTTCTACCTGGCTGCGCCCACCTGACTGATGGCGGTTGCCATGGCAACGTCGCGCTGGGATGTCAGGAAGTGGTGCTACGGCAGGACAGGTTGTTAATCAGCAAATAAAACACCAAAATAAAATCACAAGAAAGGGGATGGTCACACTTTATCTTACAGTGTCGGGTAACAGGGTAATCACACAAGGAAGTACTGTGTATTGAGCCATGTAACAACATGTCACCGCATGTGTAACAACTGTATGGAACAGCATAGAGTTCCTAAATGGGTTAAAGGGGTAGTTCGGAATTTTGGACATAGGGCCTGATTCCAAAGTGAGCATTGGTATTCTATATCACTGGAGACAGTTTTCAACACATTTCATTCAGTCCTTCTAGTTGCAGAGTTCGCTCGTGCTAGGCTAGCGCAAGTCAACAGGAAATGCTAGCCTGCTATTAAAAACAGTCTTACCCACTCCACAGTACACCCGAGGTAAATCAATTATAACGACAGACTATACATCTAAATGTCTGTTTATAGAATAAAGTTAGAAATAAAACCAACCTTGCATTGCATTGCATTTTGAGGGAATTGCGGGGTCTCAGCAGCAGTGTTTATATTCCTGTACGTAGGCTACGGCAGCGGCGGACTGATACCTAGGTTACCTGCCGCTGTCATTGCTACAAACGCAGAGTACAGTGAACGAAGGAATTCTACAAGAGTATTCAATTAACAAGATATGGCCACGTTTGGAGGAGTTAGCGATGCATCTGCTTTTGAAGACGATTATGAGGAATTTGTTGTATCCAACGAACCGTACATGTACGAGCCGGTGTTTTGATGTCAAAGCCAGCAGCAACAAGCCACAGTTGAGTCCTTTCTGGATCTCGCACTGGAAATTGGTGGAAACTTTGTGGTGCCCATCTGTACCGTTTATTTCTACAATTTCTAAAAGCACACTGAACCATCATGTTGCCTAGTCGTTCAATTGCGCTTCTGTCCCACGCTTCTCTGTTTACGTTCTTCTGTCGTGATTCGGTTACAAACCTAACCAGCGCATAGTAGAATTCCGCTTCTGCTGAGAAAGTAGTCCCTCGATGATTCATGCGATGCATGGTTAGTTTTATTTCTAACATTATTCTATCAACACAGACATTTAAATCTATAGTCTGTCGTTATAATTGATTTACCTCGGGTGTACTGTGGAGTGGGTAAGACTGTTTTTAATAGCAGGCTAGCATTTCCCGTTGACTTGCGCTAGCCTAGCACGAGCGAACTCTGCAACTAGAAGGACTGAATGAAATGTGTTGAAAACTGTCTCCAGTGATATAGAATACCAATGCTCACTTCGGAATCAGGCCCTATGTCCAAAATTCCGAACTACCCCTTTAAGGTTAGTAATAGCCAAAAGCATGCTCCACACTAGGGTAGGTTCAGGATGAATCAGTTCCATCACACTATTGCATATTATGTACATGTTGGGGGGGGTTGGTACATGCTGACTACATGTGTTTTCTGCACTGTAACAATGACACTGTAATCTAAAGTGTCAATCAGGACATTCAATCTATGATCTTTGACTGACGCTCAGTTTCCCAAATTTCATGTAGTCGGTAGAATTTGTCAATATGCCCTCATGTAACTATGAGAACGACCCAGTGCTATTTCTATCCATTACATTATTCTACACATTAAACTGTGCCAAATGTTCTACCACCCACACTGTGGTGAGAGATTCACCCAGAAGGCAGAGACGTAAGAAGCCTTTCACTTAAAGCTTCACACCATCTCTTGTTTAACACCCAAGTTGTATTCATACCTTTTAGAAGATGAGTACAATCCTTATCAGTTTTGAGATGATATAATACAGGATATGATGATGAGTATTTGAAAATGTTACAATTCATTATTGAATATTTGTGTTGTCCTCAGAGTTGTTTCTTTCATTCGACTTGATGGGACTGCCTGAGTTGTTTCCAATAACAGAGATCTGCGTGGTGGAACCTCATAAAAACTAGAGAAACACCAGTGATATTCTCCCATTTATTTATAACCCAGCCGGTGGAAATGTGATTTGTCAGATTGGTCGCCCTGGCAACTAACGAAACTAACATTGTGCCTTAATGCTCCTGTACACAATGTAATAACCCTGCTACCTCCTCTTTCCCCTCTCTCTCTCTCTCTCTCTCTCTCTCTCTCTCTCTCTCTCTCCCTCTCCCTCTCCCTCTCCCTCTCCCTCTCTCTCTCCTCTCTCACTCTCTCTCTCTCTCTCTCTGTGTGTCTGTCTCTCTCCCACTAGATTCCTCAGATCAGCTATGCGTCGACGGCCCCGGAGTTGAGTGACGACCGGCGCTACGACTTCTTCTCCCGGGTGGTGCCCCCGGACTCCTTCCAGGCCCAGGCCATGGTGGACATCATCCGCTCCCTGAGCTGGAGCTACGTCTCCACCATCGCCTCGGAGGGCAGCTACGGGGAGAAGGGAGTGGAGGCCTTCACGCAGCTCTCCAAGGAAGCAGGTGAGAGGGAGTTGAGGTAATAAAATGATAACATAACAAAGAAAGAAATCGCCTGAAGGACTACGGATTTTCTTCGGGACACCCACGGCCCCAAATTTGTATTCTTTATTTTATCGTTTTACCTGCCAGAGCGGAATGATCCACCGGCCAAGAATTTGTTTTAATATGTAACCCCAGACTTTTGTGGTTCCTGCCAAATGGTCAAATCTATCAGCCATTGGCTGGCGGCAGGTGTTCATTCTGGACCCTGATGACACTGGTAGTCTGGCGGTTTCCAGAAGGGGTCTCAGCCGGCCAACCCCCCGGATTGGAAGACAATCTCTACAACCGCCACGCTAAATGACCACAGCCCTTTGGGTTGGGTTTTAGCGTTGGTGAGGCTTTGGGAGTGAGCTTTACCCTGGTGGGCCCACTTCTCAATCCGCTACACAACAGTACACTAACAGCGTTTATGCAAATGAAAGCCTGCCTGTCAAAATAAAGGTTTCTAGCGCAGATGAACTAAGGGAAGGGGGGGAAGGACTTGACTTGTTGCCACATATTGCACACATACATGCAATGAGGAGCTGTGTCTTACAACCATGGAAAACATCTATTGCCGGTGCATATAATGAATGTAACCCGGCCCATTATAGGAAGCAACACTGCAACGTTGCTTCTCCGTTGCTTCACCACCTCAGAGTAATTATTTCAGTTTCCACGTCTGTTTTCTCCCAGCAACGGCGATCAGATACAAAATAGACTGGCCGATAGTTCTTTGAAATGTTGTATAGCACCAAAGAGGATTCAATGCAATTAATTCTGATCCATTCTGACCCCCGCACAATTCATAAGCTGGAAAGCCCTTCGCGGCTGCAGCGAAGTCGTTACAGCAGTCTATTCTCGTCCTAAACCATTAAAACATATTCTATATAGCGGGAATGTTCCAATTAGTCGTAGTGATGTGATTTAATAAACATTTTTGCCCCCTTTGACATCATCCTCATGGAGGATTTATGAATATGCATCTTTGAAATGACCCCATGACCGTATAACCTGTCACTTCTCAATGGAGTGCACTCCTGTATTACTATTTATGCTCGACTCATTCGGTGGACCTGTCTCTCCAAAGTCACTCACACTGAATACAGATTCAGGGTGAGGCATCTCACTCAAGGATGCAAGCGCCTTTGATCGAACCAAAATACGAACAAATACACTCTCCTTGTTTCTAAGTACAGTACATTTATACCAACGGCCTTGATGTAATAAGCATAAAGAAAAGGGTAAAGGTTCATTTGCATATGAATGACAATGAATGGATGAGTCACCTCATCCATTCATTGTCATTCATAGCCTACTTTGATTAATATCTTGCTAAATGGCACTCCATATGTAAATGGAAAATTCCCCCGCTCCTCCTTGCAATGTTCACCTTCAACAGAACCAAACTGTCTTCTGGATCCCACCTTGACCCCGCCCAGATTCTGAACCAATACCCATTAATCTGGGACTCGACGCGCTCTCCTCTGACAGTCACATGAGGGTAAGCCCACTAAAATGAAAGAAAAGCTAATGCTATCGCTGTGGCGCAGACATGATGATTAGAAGTTCAATAGTCATGAATATTTCATCCGGTTGCAACCATGGCCGCAGTGATCACTCAGCGTGCTTCAAAATGCTGTTTGTGGTTCTGCGGTTGGTGTTGGGGAGAGGGACGCTGGCACAAAGTGCAACCTGCCTCCTGGAACTCTTATTAACCCTTTCTGGGCTCTGCGTCTTTGAGGAAAACCGTTGGTATCTCAGTCGTCATGTCAACATTCCCCCCCCCCAAGCCCCGCCCCCCTTTGCTCCCTCCTCCTCCCCCCCCCCCCCCCCTCCTCCCCTTAATGAAGAGTGGTGCGTCTCACACTAATGCACACTAATGTAACGAGATGTTCAAACAGCTGCCAAAGAGGATGGCGAAATGATGTTGTTCACATCGACACATCATCTCCTCTAAGATGCAGTCATGAAACACTGTTTTGCATTCATATACGCTCTAGGCTTGGCACTGAGTTTCCTGGCTCCTGTATGAATGCCTCTGTACTGTATTCTATCGTGAAGCCTTTTAGTATGGAGTACCATAAGCACACGTATAGATCAAAGGCACTTGGGGGGAGAAACGACAGTGGCGTGTGACGGATTGCAGGAAACAACAACAACAACAACTAAATGTATTTCTCGTGTATTACCTAAAATTGTCAGAGGCACGATCACAGAGGAGGAAATGGGAAAGGGATGGATTTCAAGGCAGACTTGCATGGTTACAGGAACACAATGCCAAGGATCGGGCTCACAAGATGTTTTTTCTCTGCTCTAGATTCTCCTTTTTGTAACTGCTCGGTCGCGTTCCCATGAAATGTCAGACGCATTAGCAGAATTCCTTCTTCACTCTTCAAGAATCTTCCAGCAGGCTAATGCATTAGGGCTGCCATTACAGCAAGTTCCGACGTGGCGCTGGTCAATGCTTATCGATCCTTTTCCTGACTTGCTTTCCCGTCTTCTCTGACTTAGTTTTCTGCAGTTTTCTGTTACACATGTTTGCCGTGATTGCTTTGTCTGTTTCCATCTGGATTCAGGCACACGTCGTACCTTTGGTTCCTTCTGATCAAACTTTATAAAAGCACTTTTGTGAAAGAGGTTGCAGCAGCCTGCCATTGATGTGCTTTCCCATTGCAAGTTCCCACTGTAAATAGCATTCTGAATTGCAATAGGATTTCTTGTGTCCTTTTTTCGGGGCGCTTGTGTGTGTCTGTGTGTCTGCAAGGTAGAGGGAATTGAAGGTGGAATGTCTGCCCATCCGGGAGCAGGGGATGATAAATGTAATTGGATCGTTATGGATTACCTCGCGGCATGGAACTGAGTGAGGAAAGAGAAGGTGACTGTTGGGTCCAAGTCACCCTCATTCTGATGGAGGCGGCTTGGACCAAGGGAGAATGGCTTCATTGCTGCGTCTCCTACCTACCGCTCGCATTTAGCATCACATAATATTTAATGGCTGTGCCTTCGAGTCAATGCTGTGCATGGCGGTCATCACTGGTATGTGTGCGGACAGACCAAACTATATTTATTTTCAATCTTTTGAATGTCTTTTCATGTGTGATGAACACACACGTCTCCCTGCTAGGGGTGGTATGACTACAGCACAGCTCCCAGTGGCAGGTGTGTAGAGTCTGACCCCAACTCGCCGGACTGGCAACACCCAGACAGGCCTGGCATTTACATCTGCCAGGTCTCCCTCCCTCCCCCAGCCTGACATCTTACTGACAGACAGACTGACGGAAATCTCTTCGAGATATTAAATAATTTAAACGCCGGTCGGCAGCCTTTAGGACGGTCTCTGGTGGGTGGGCGTGTTCTCTCTCTCTCTCTCTCTCTCTCTCTCTCTCTCTCTCTCTCTCTCTCTCTCTCTCACTATCGCTCTTTTTCTCTCTCTCTCTCTCTCTCTCTCTCTCTCTCTCTCTCTCTCTCTCTCTCTCTCTCTCTCTCTCTCTCTCTCTCTCTCTCTCTCTCTCTCTCTCTCTCTCTCTCTCTCTCTCTCTCAGTTTCTCCCACCCTCTCTGTCTCTCTCTCTCTATCTCACCATCTCTCTCTCACTCTCGCTCTTTTTCTCTCTCTCTCTCTCTCTCGCTCTTTCTTTCTCTCTCTCTCTCTCTCTCTCTCTCTCTCTCTCTCTCTCTCTCTCTCTCTCTCTCTCTCTCTCTCTCTCTCTCTCTCTCTCTCTCTCTCTCTGTCTCTCTCGCTCATATATCTGATGCTTTATATATGATTAATTTCTGACAGTGTCCGACAGTGATATCTGCAAACTTCAACATTTCCCCTCTCAGGCATTATTCAGGGTTCGGCGACACTGTCCACCTTCCCCAAATGGAAAGGCTCAAATGTACAGTATCATAATCTGAGGTCCCCTAAGCCCTAAAGAATGTCTGGGTAGTGGAATCTCAACTGAAAGGGAGCTATCGTCCCTCTGAGAGGCAGAAAATCCCAGGCTGCTCCACACTAAAGACACCATGCATATTTCATTGTCCCCATAAAGCAAAATCCCTTAGTATCAGCCAGGCCGGTTCTGTTCTTTTTGTTTTGTTTTTGTTGGTCTATTTGGGTAGGATTTCCAAAAATAACAACCACAACATACATACCCACATGATTGTTACACCTAACGAGGATTCTTCCTGGCCAACATTTGGATAGGTGATTCACAGCAGCAGTCCCATAGCTATTTGCTAAGCGTTGCAGTTAAGGGGGAACTAGTAAAGTATGTTCTGCCAACTAAAAGCTGTTTATATTAAATTAATTAGGAGCCTGAGGAGAACAATAATGATCTGACTCTCGGTTTTCTCGTGATTTGTATATTTAATGGTTGGATCTATGGATAGACTATGGATATTTTCTATCGCTTTCGATTGAGTCAAGCTAGCTAGATTGTGCTGAAGCAGACAATCTGTTGATCTGACTTGTACCATAGGTAAGGCTTGAACTTTTCCTCTTAGTATTCACAACCTTGCTGTTCCTTTTAACCTCACTATTGAGAAGAGAGATTTTGAGTGACTATAGCCACTGCACCTTTTTGTAGTGCAGTGGCTATAGTCTAGCTAAATTGTTCCACTTTCTTCCATTTCCGCCGCCTTACTATCTTTGACCAACATGCCCAACCCCTACCTGCTCCATAATAATCTAAATTAATTGAAACCCGGTTTGGGTAAAAGCCTTTGTGTACCGCCATTAGTCAGTAAAACCTGTTCATCTTGTTAGTATATGTGGATGCTCCAGCTCCAACACACTTTTTACAGCTGCTAAGGGCCTGACTCAGCCGAAGGCCTACCTTTTGCGTATTGTTTTGAACCCAGCCTACATGAGTGGGTTTTAAAGTTGACATATGAAGTGTTTGTCATAGCAGCATCATAGTACCTATTATTATAGATCTTATGTGTTGAAGATGAAATATCAGCCCCAGCAACACTCACTGTTATGATGACCTTATGTGTTGCTAGTGGTTCCTCTACACACCACTGTATTCGTCACACCACAACGGGTTATCAGGAAACAGTTATCTCACTTCTATCACCTCAAGGACATTTGCGAGCAAAGTTCAGGCAAGGTGGTCGTCACAAGCTGCCTGCCAAATATCTGGCAACTATTTAGCGAACCATGGCGGCAATCAGCCCCGTTCAACCTGTACAAACTCATTAGTGATGACCTGTCTGGGAATGATTTATTGTCATCATTAATATCCTCTTTGTTCAGTAGCTGCTCCATGCTATCTGCTCCGCCCAGCAACCAGTATGATGAGATAATACACACAAAACTCCCAATGGCAAGAATACCTATCTGTCTTGTAATGTCGATCTGTGACTTGTACCGCGGTAGGGGTGGATTATTGGATTAGTCTATAACAGTCATAAACCCGGACACCCCTCTCTGCTGAGTGGAGGTATCCAACGGCACTGAGGTAAGGGCTGAATTGGTGAGAACAGTGGTCCTCCATCCTCAGGCTTGCCTCGTTAACAGGAGGAAGTCCATGTAAGGCTTGAGGGTGGAGCCAGCAGGTTGCCAGACCTACCGCTCCCCTCACTCCTCCATGGCGTCTGCCACAATATATATCTAAAATGTGCTATTGTTTAAGGGACTTTCTTTTTAATCTGTCACAGTAGGATTTTCTATTAGATAGGCTACAGAATGCATGACCTTGTTTTATTTAGAAGGAATCCTCCACAGCTGAGTTGGGAGAAAAAAATATATTCTGACTCTTATCCTTTCTATTGTCGGTGCTTCTGTCCTGGGTTGGGAACGAGTGAAGGAGGGAAGGAGTGAATGGATGGGATCATTAATTGACATGATAAAACCAGGAGTTGAGTGAATGAACTGAGGAACGAGTGGCCGATCGAGGCGTCAAAACAAGGAAAAACACAATGAATGAACGAGTGAGGGGGTGAGGGCTGAAGGAGAAAGCAAGATGATTGGGTTATTCGTCAGAACGTGATGTGCGATGCGGAGGTGGGTAAGCATATCCGCGAGGGTCCCTTATCCTCTGTTTGCTTTGCTTCCTTTCAAAGGGGGGATCTGCATCGCTCAGTCTTTGAGGATTCCCCATAACTCCAAACTGGAGGATTACGACAAGGCCGTCCAACAGCTGCTGGAAACCCAGCACTCAAGGGCAGTCGTCATCTTCGCCAGTGAAGAAGACATACGGTGAGGCGTGAACAACATCAACATTGTTCAAGGGGGTGTTGATGGGCTGCCATATCCAGGTTTTTAATCTCTGTGGAACAACAGAAACACTCCCCCCCCCCCCCCCCCCCCCCCCTCCCCCCCCGCCTTACAATGGGCCGGAGGCAAAAACAGATTTACTGTGTGTACAGTGGTTAGGCAAACACGTCAAATTATCTTTGAAAAACCGAGATACTGTTCATTTAAAAGGGCCCCTTGGGAAATATCCATAGGAAGCGGAGTCACATAAAATGAACACATTTGTTTTCATTGTATAATGGTGGAATTCGATTTATGTTGATACTCATAGCATGAACAGAGACATTTTGTACCTTTTCAACACTGTTATGCTCTCAAGAATATTGTTAATTATTCTCAGCAAAAACACTATAAATATATGTTTTGCATAGGCCTTTGTCGTCATGGCTCGCGGCGCCACTTACCTTATTCGGAGAACCTTTCGCAATGCAACTCACGCATGGATGTCCTCAACAGGGGAGTTCTTAACGCCACCAAGAGGGCCAATCAAGTGGGCCACTTCCTGTGGATTGGATCTGACAGCTGGGGTGCCAAGGGCAGCCCCATCCACCAGCTAGAGGAGGTTGCTGTGGGGGCTATCACCATACTGCCCAAACGCTCGTCCATTAAAGGTAAGCAACCGCCAAACTCAGATAGATGCCCGCGTGATCCTCTCTGCCCCTAGGTGACCATGTCTCGATGAAAAAGGAAATGACGGCATTGGTGTTTTTAGTTTGAGGAACCAAAAACCAAACCAGTAGAAGAGTGGCTTCCCAGCATGCGGTCTCGTGATGGCTCCGTCCAGCAGGGCATTCTTAATAACCATTATTGCATTAAGAGACTTTTATCACACTTGCTTGAATCAGGGATGTCCAGTTGGAGACAATATTCGCTTTAAGTCAGGAGGCTTAAAGCCCCCTAAGGATAAAAGGTTGTCAATTATCTCTATGAATCAATGAGTTCATGAGCTCCTATGAGAAATAAACATGGACATTATTACAGAAAAAGAGAATGCTCACATTAGTATGCCCAATGTTGTTCTAATGAGCGTGCTGCGTGTATGATCCGTGTGTCCATAGGAACCTTCAGAAGAAGCATAAACAAAGCTCTTAGGAAGCGAGAAATAAGCCTTCTCTTAACTCTATGGGAGCTGGCATACATATTGTACCCCCTGAGCTAGTGGGTGCATATACTTCCACTGAATTCTGCTTTGTACTTATTAACAAAATTAATGGCCCATACCTTGAATCCAGCTGTGTTTTAATGAACATCACGAAGCAAACAAAATGTAGAGCCCCTACAGGACCGAGCAAGCTGTGGCAACAGGCTGTGGCACTAATCCGGTTCCCCAGTTATTTATTATGCATCCTGTCTTTAAAATTAATGTTATTTCCTGGATGAAAGAAATTACTAAAGATCCACAGGGCTTAAGAGAAAGGGAAACCACAGTGGTCACATTATGATGAAAGAGTATCCCTAGCATGATTCGCTTCCTAAAGTTCACGGGGAAATCCGCCCCTGTCTTCCCTCAGGTTGGGCACATCACTTTGAGGTAATGTTCATTCTCTTATTTTCACTGAATTCCCCCCCCTCTCCTCCTCCACCAGGATTCGACGAATACTTCACCGGACTCACGCTGGAGAACAACCGCAGGAACGTGTGGTTCGCAGAGTTCTGGGAGGAGAACTTTGACTGCCGGCTCCTCAGCTCGTCCAAGAGAGAGGACACCAGCCGTAAATGCACAGGTGAGAGGAGCTAACGAGGGTAACGTCGGCTCGTTGCACCTGAACCTGCTGCATTGTCTTTTAATTAGCTGCTCGAGTGGCCGGGACTGACAGAGAGCCCCTATCACCTGGTGCAAGGCGACCCAGCAGGCCCGTCGAGGAGGAAGGGGTTGTTAGCATTGAGATAATAATAGCCATGCCATATTAGCCATGCTAAGGTCAGGGCCCTTGAGGCGGAGGGCTTATCACTCAATGACACTCATGGTTCACCGATGGACACCATGATGCAGCCCGGTCATGGGATTTAATGACAACGTATAAGCCCGGTGGATAGGAGGCTGCCAGCATGCGTCACTTTTATAGGACTGGGCGTTAAAAGAATCGGCGGCGACATTTAACTCCAAGCAAAGTAAACCACAGTGGCTGTTCTTGATTCAATTTGTAAGCATCAGCGTTTTGGCAGTAATGATAGTGTTGGTTAGAAGATATGCAATTCATCTGGGTCCTCCCCGCCTTTATCCGCCAACGGGTTTGACAGGCAGGTGTATGCTCTGAATATATTTACCAAATAGCTCATGGCTCTGATTATTCTGGCATGCATAATGCAGAGGACGTCCACGGCACAAACAGTACAAATAACAAGTTAATTGTCATTGGTAGGGGCGTCAGAATCTGGTAGAGGGTTGCATTCCTTTTGTTAGCCAAACAAAGGGTACTTTTCACACGAGGGATGTAAAATGCGGGCCCATCTTCTATGCCATTCCGACGAGAATTAGTTTCCGTTTCAGAACTGAAACCCCTGGACAACCCTTCGTGTTTCCATTTGATGCCAGAACCCTCTATTCTATATTCATGAGTGCCAGTTGCTGCTTTTACATTGGAAGCCTTTGCATTCAGCCCTAAAACTTGGGAAAATCCTAATTGATATATGTTGGCTGTATGGGTATTGGGCTGTATGGATTGTCATCCTTCATGCTTTGTACTCCCCTACGGTGAGTTTTGGGAATAATATGGTCTTTCCTTTCTCACCCAATTCCATGCAATTTCTCCATAAGCCTGTCATTTATTTGTTTTGTGTTGCATCATTACCATTAATAATTCTGAAATGCTGAATAACTATCATTTATTCAGCGTTCTGTTTCATGAAGTTTTATTTGCTAAATAATAGAATGGGTTTAAAATATAACTACAAAAATATTTTAAAGGCATTGTTTATGATGTATTCTACACAGGGGAGGTGTTTTAAAGCAGGCATGGTGAACAGAGTAGTGAGGCTGTAAAATCATGAAAGTGCTACAGAATGAACCACAGAATGAAATGCTCACTTTCCCTTTTGCTTCGATCCTGTGCAGATGGATAAAAACAAAGCAAATCTCCTTTGCTCATTATTGTTATTGTTCAATGTGATTGTAACATGATGATAGTAATACTTAAGTAGTTAATTTAAGCAATCCATTCTGGACCTGTCTGTCACAAAAATTGCCATAGTCTGGCATCTCCAACAAATGACGCTTTCTCTATTTGTCTTTGCTAATTGGTTTGGGGTTATTGCAGAGTTTGAGTAGGATAAAAAAATAGGAGAAAAAACTTTATTTGTATCAAACGCTACAGCCTTCTTTGGGAAACTGTGGAACCCTGGTAAATGTCTGCTCAAATACTTTATGCAGGACCATAGTGAAGAATACAGGGCAGTAATCGAGTATGGAAAGTATGGAAGTAATATAAAAGTAAATAGTGGTGAATACACTGTCTGACATATTCAAATTGAATCACATTGCAATTTCCTTTGTTTTTTGTCTTGCCTCTCTCATAAACATTAACCCAATAAAGCTCATCCCACATGTCGACTCAACTCTCAGACCAGTGAAGGTACTTAATTTACCCGTCCAATGCAACAGTCTCTTTCCTCTCAGAAGCACTCATCATGAAACACAGTGTTGGCGGTAGACTTTAGCCCCCTTAAGAATTGATATTTAAACCAAACAGGGACCGCAAACTAAAAAATCCATTCAAACGTATTCAACCAAATGTCTCGGCGACTACGATGGTGAACCCGTTGATCCTCTGGGTTGTTTGGCTCCCTGGTTTCCCTCCGTACCGCCGTCGGCCTCATCCGCGGTGCCAATCACCTTCAGAAGCTCAGTGTGGGGGAAACAACCAGCGGGGGGGGGGGCTGGCGGGGGGGCCGGGCGGGGGGCCGCTGACGATGACACACATGGTGACAAGTGAAGCGATGACCAATCTGTCTGACTGGCTGTCCTCCTGCCCCCTCTTTCTCTCTGCGCTGTCTCCCCTCCCCCTCCCCCCCCCCCCCCCCCCCCCACCTCCTCCCCCCACCCCCCAGGCCAGGAGCGCATCGGGATCGACTCCAGGTACGAGCAGGAGGGGAAGGTGCAGTTTGTGATCGACGGCGTGTACGCCATGGCGCACGCGCTGCACACCATGCAGCGGGAGCTCTGCCCCGACTACCCGGGCATCTGCCCCGACATGGAGGCGGCGGACGGCAAGGCGCTGCTCAAGTACATACGCAACGCCACCTTCAATGGTGAGGAGTGTGTGTGTGTGTGTGTGTGTGTGTGGGTGTGTGTGTGTGTGTGTGGGGGGGTGTGTGTGTGTGTGTGTGTGTGTGTAGCGTATGTGTGCGTTAGTGTGTGTGTGTGTGTGTGTGTGTGTGTGTGTGTGTGTGTGTGTGTGTGTGTGTGTGTGTGTGTGTGTGTGTGTGTGTGTGTGTGTGGGTGTGTGTACGTGGGGGTGTGTACGTGTGTGTGTATAGGAATGAGGTAAAACTAACTTTATATCTATAATATTTGCTTCCCTAGAAATGTGTAGTCTCTCTGCAACTGAAATGACACATTTTCCATGGCTACCTTCTCCTGCATGAGTAGCAGTCTCATTTCTTTATATAAATGTACTGTATACAGTATATATAGTCACTATATATAGCTTGCCTTCCACTGGCCTGTTGCAGTTGTAAGCTACAGAAATAATCGTGTGGAAAAGATGATTCTCCCCACTATCTACCACAAATGATGATATATTCACAAATCATTACATTTGATAATGTTAGTCCTTTTGTGCCATTGGCAATCATATTTGGTCTTTTCCTTTGTCACTGTATTTTGGCAAGATGTGTGTGTGTGTGTGTGTGTGTGTGTGTGTGTGTGTGTGTGTGTGTGTGTGTGTGTGTGTGTGTGTGTGTGTGTGTGTGTGTGTGTGTGTGTGTGTGTGTGTGTGTGTGTGTGTGTGTGTGTGTGTATCATGGCTAATGTCTGTTTGGGAGTGAATCAGTCAGAGCTTTGTGGATGGCCCTACTGTGCCGCAGACATCGAGCTAAGGAGCGGCGGGAAAGGCAGAGACCATGAGAGGAGGGAGAGTGGGAGAGGAAGGAACGGGATAATGATGCGAAAAGCACAGCAGTGGATCCCGAGCCGGCCCACGCTATACTCAGCAAAGCAACACGGCACTTTTGTCATGTCTCACTTCTGAAGCCCCATTTGAATCTATAAATCTTTCATCCAATATAGTGCCCTTACTAAACACTCTATACAGATCATTTGTTCCCTCGGAATGTGCCAGGCGGGGGGGAAATGGAATGGAATTCATAATGGCTTTTGGTCCACGCAAACAGACATTTTCATTTGGGTTGACGTAAGTGTGTATGTATCTGTGTGTGTATGTCTCATCGACACGTATGTGTGTTTGTGTGTATGTGTGTGTCTGTGTGTGGGTATGCGTGGTCCTGTGTGTGTGTGTGTGTGTGTGTGTGTGTGTGTGTGTGTGTGTGTGTATGTGTGCATATGCATGTGCCTGTGCATGTGTGTGTGTGTGTGTGTATGTGTCTGTCGGTCTATCGCATGTGTATGTCTGTGTATGTGTGTGTGTCTGTCTTTCTGTCTGTCTGTGTGTGGGACATTTCTGAGGCGCATTGGCTACTTTCTTGCCTCAGTGGTAAACAGTTGTAAACACTTTGTCAACATCTCCTCGCTTTCCGCGCAGTGTTGACTTGTCTGCTGTCTTTATTTGCTGGGAGCCAAGTGACAGGTTAGCATGCCTGCCACCCTCTGAGTTTGTTTCATCACAATTCCGAGACAAAAAATGATGTTCTGCATGTCCCGACGGGCTTCTGCGGTCCACATCAGTACGCTCGCTGCCTCGTCAGTCAACAGAGACAACGCGACGACACCAAACAAAAACAGAGTTACAAATGTGTTCCCCGTCGGTGTGCCATGTGTCTCCTGTTAAACAGTATTGTGAGATCGCTGCTCAGTCAGCTTTTAAATGCTACAACTTTCTGTCTCTGGCCACCTCTGCGTTTCCTACCGGGCTGCAGGCTCTTTGGTGGAATGTTCAATGACAAACGTCCTTGTGCAGAATGAAACTGGAGGGAGCTGCTATTCCCCGTGGCCTCAGACTAAAACGGAGAGGTGCTTTAGCCTTTCATCCAACCATCCAGAGGCAGCGATCTACATATGAGCCACCCTACCCCCACTCCTCCACCACCACCAAGCAGTTTGGACACGATGCTGCTGCTTCCGCTGCTGCTGGTCATGTCCTTAGACTTTTTTATAGCCTCGCCATTAGGGTAGGCAATTCCCCTTGCTGAATGTCACCTGACAACCACACCGTCCACTCTTCCCTCCACCTACCTACCTTCCTTCCTACCTACCAACCCATTTCCCTTTAAAAAAGATAAATGAAATCCACGCTGATGCATGTGGGGGATTATTCGGAGCACCAAGGTTATAAGACTTTATCCCTTTGACTTTTACTATACGGGGCTGTATCAACAACGCTGCAACATTTCTCTTGCTCACCTGCCTCGTCGTGGTTTAATGCGTTGCCTGTGAACAGGATCTCTTCCGACATTTACGTTTATCTGCTTAAGCGATCCTCCGGGACGAAGCCACTCACCCGCGGCCTGTCAACAGGCAGGAGCCCACCATGACAGTGGAGGCAACACACACCCGATTAGGGTTTTAAGAGCTGATTATTCATACTCTTTGATTTAGAATACAATCCCGTTTATTGTTTCATTTGGAGGGTTTTACTTGAGACGTTTTGTCGACGGCGGTCCTGCTCGGCTTGTGGGAGGAGCTTGAAACGTGGTCGAAGATGCACACCATGCTTACATCAATAGTCTGCTTATTTATTAATGCCGCAATTTACCTGAACATATCTATTTAAATATTTACGGGCATGTTATAGAGGAATAAGTCGGTTTTACAGACACACTCACTGCATTCTACAATGTACATCGTTAACATCATCTTGGTTCCACCATTCAGCAATTTATACTTCTACCACTGGCACACACACAAGGGGGTCCAGTACAAACACAAACACAAACACACAACCCTCCTATAGTGTGTGTACGCACCTACACACTGCACACACGCACACACACACACACACACACACACACACACACACACACACACGTACACACACACACACCCCTCCAACAACGTAAGTCTATTGCCAGAGCACAATGATTTCAGGTGTCCACAGTCTTGACTGAGCTTATTAGCCGAGATCTGCTTGGCAGTGCTTAAGATTGGCTGCAGAACAACAATGGCCAGATGCGACTCCCTGTGACCCAATTCCATCCCCCTTCTTCTTTCTTTGCGCCCTTTCTTTGGAACGTGCAAACCTTTATCCCGTTGATCTGCACGTCGATCACGAACATCGGTATCTTATGTCATTAGGGCCGCAGATGTGGAGAACGCACAGCTGCTGAGGTCTCTCACTGCACCAGACAGACGCATCTAATGATGTTGTGCTTGCCTTAGCGCCCCGTCGCCATTGTGCTCCTCGCTGGGCCCTCTTGCGTAAGCTTGATACATAGGCAGCAGGTGAGGAAGGGAGCTATCTTCGTCGGCCATAACTCGCTCCGCCCGGCTACAAACCCTCGCCGCTGCACATTTTGATTAAGCACAGTGGATTTAGGTCAGAGACCCAACGCATCGTGTCATCTTTACTAGCCTACATAATCACGCTACTTCTACGTGAAACACAACAGTATTGTTGCATGGTCGTGCATTTTAACCAGCATTATTAATGCTTCTTCTACAGGCAGCGCTGGCACTTTTGTCATGTTTAACAAGAACGGAGATGCCCCGGGTCGCTACGACCTGTTCCAGTTCCAGACGACCAACAACACTAACCCCGAGTACAAGGTGGTCGGCCAATGGGTGGACTCGCTCCAGCTGAGGGTATGCAAATATATGTATGAAGGTTATACGTCTGAAGGGGGACACAACTAGCTGCCTTTGGACATCTTGTCACCGAAACATTACAGATTCCATTAAGAAGATGTTAACGGAATCTGTTATTTTTTCCTGCGATGTTATATGGGGATTACATTATTAATGTGTCTATCTCAGCAAAGAAAACATTTTTCTCAAACGATTTAACCCAGCTAACACGGGGGGAACGGCGGACATAATTGATAACGATGATATATGGAAGCTATACAAACGTCACTATTGCTTTGTTCACAAATGTTAGCTTTCCAATTAATTAAATTAAATATATGAAATGCAGAGTAAGCAACTGACAAAACAGGATTAAAAACGACAGTGGCCACATGACAGATCTTGAGTTTTGGGTCTCCATGGTAACAGCGCTGTTGGTCTCATTACTTTCCACACACATGGTGTGTAATCAGGAGGCTTTCCAGAGAGCACCAGTCATTGTCCGAATAACAAATTGCACCTCCACGCCCTCGGAAAAACCGTTTGTCATATAGGTGTCACCCCCCCGACCCCCCCCCTACAAACACACACACACACACAAGTGGGTGTCCCTGTGTGACTTGAGTATTTCAACTCAGAGAAATATGGGTTCTGTTGTTTCTTGTTTTAACAATATACCAGCTGCTTCAATTATAGAGATGTTCTCATTTTCTACCAAGTGTTTCATTGAATGAAGGAATTCTTGAAAAGATTCAAGTATCAATCAGGGTGCATAAAAATGAATGACTGTTCCGAGATTGCCGATATCAATTACTGACTTGTGTCAACTATATTCCAGGCTCCATGCGTTGTTTCTTCAATAATGCAGGCTATGGCTTCTCCCTTGTAGTGTGTCCTTATCATATATGATAAGGGACTTTGAGAGTGCATCGAAATTCATACACGGTAGAACCCTAAATAATTGATCATGAGACATAAAATGATATTCTTCTCTCTGTAACCCGCATTTTATGCTCTAGAGTTCATCATTTATTGAGATGGTATAGCGTATGTCAAATTGTTTGTCTTTGTTTTTTATTTGACTTATTTCATGAATTTAAATCGCTGATTTAAAGAGAATATGTCTTTATGAATATCTTATTTATAACTCTTCCTCTATTAAATCAATGTGACGATTTTTTTCAGGTTATTAACAGCATTGCAAAGACCTGGTGATAAATATCAATGACATACATAACAAATGTGTAACTTGCAATGCATGCTTCATTCATGCTGTATCAGGAACTAACATCTATTTAATATTCATGCTGACTTGGTGTTGTGTCCTCATCCTCGCCTTTAACCGTTTAATCACAAAGAACTCCCTACCCCTCTCTCTCTCTCTCCTCTCTTTTTCTCTATCACACTCTCTCTCTCTCTCTCTCTCTCTCTCTCTCTCTCTCTCTCTCTCTCTCTCTCTCTCTCTCTCTCTCTCTCTCTCTCTCTCTCTCTCTCTCTCACCCCCTCTCTCTCTCCCTCTCTCTCCCTGGGTGGACCCTCTCTCTCCCGCTGCCGATGACCCCCAGGTGGAGGAGCTCCAGTGGCCCGGGGACTCCGAGGACGAGGTGCCCGTCTCGGTGTGCAGCCTGCCCTGCAAGACGGGCGAGAGGAAGAAGCGTGTGAAGGGCATGCCCTGCTGCTGGCACTGTGAGCTCTGCGACGGCTACCAGTACCAGTACGACGAGACCTCGTGCCGCCTGTGCGCCTACAACATGCGGCCCAACCCCAACCGCACCGCCTGCCAGCCTATCCCCATCGTCAAGCTGGAGTGGAGCTCCCCCTGGGCCGTCATCCCCGTCTTCCTGGCCGTGCTGGGCATCATCGCCACCATCTTCGTCATGGCCACCTTCCTGCGGCACAACGACACGCCCATCGTGCGCGCCTCGGGCCGCGAGCTCAGCTACGTGCTGCTGACGGGCATCTTCCTGTGCTACATCATCACCTTCCTGATGATCGGCAAGCCCGACGCGGGCGTGTGCGCCTTCCGCCGCATCTTCCTGGGCCTGGGCATGTGCATCAGCTACGCGGCGCTGCTCACCAAGACCAACCGCATCTACCGCATCTTTGAGCAGGGCAAGCAGACGGTGACGGCGCCGCGCTTCATCAGCCCCACCTCGCAGATCGCCATCACCGCCAGCCTGATCTGCGTGCAGCTGCTGGGCGTGCTGGTGTGGTTCGCCGTGGACCCGCCCAACACCATCGTGGACTACGACGAGCAGAAGACGGTCAACCCCTTGCTGGCGCGCGGCATCCTCAAGTGCGACATCACGGACCTGCAGATCATCTGCTCGCTGGGCTACAGCATCCTGCTGATGGTCACCTGCACCGTGTACGCCATCAAGACCCGGGACGTGCCCGAGGACTTCAACGAGGCCAAGCCCATCGGCTTCACCATGTACACCACCTGCATCGTGTGGCTCGCCTTCATCCCCATCTTCTTCGGCACGGCGCAGTCGGCCGAGAAGGTGATTCAAGGGTTACCCTACCGTGGTCTCTCTCCTGTTGTCTCTCTCATGTGGTCTCTCTCCTGTTCTACTTTTCTGTCTCTCTCTCCTGTGCCTTCCCTCCTGTTTCTTCTCTCCTGTTCCCCTTCTCTTGTCTCTTCTCTCCTGTTCTCCTTCTCCTGTTCTCCTAGTCCTGTTCTCCTTATCCTGTTCTCCTTATCCTGTTCTCCTTCTACTGTTCCTTCTCTCTCCTGTTCTCCCTCTCCTACTTTCTCCTGTTCCCCCTTCTCCTGTCCCTCTCCTGTTCTCTCTATCCTGTTTCCCTCTCCTGTTTTCCTCATTTTCTCTTCCTCATCTCCATCTCCCCCTCCCCTATCCTGTCCCCCCTCCCCCCCCCTCACCCCCTCTTTCTCATTTAGTCTGCCTCTTCTCTCTCCTTTTTGTTTCCCTTTGATTTCCTCAAGCACACTAGACGTGTAGCGGAGGCACACATCATTATTATTATTATGCATTAGACACTGCAGGCAAACAAAGAAAGGTTTGAGTCAAGGACGTCTTTCGACTTTTGAATTCTTTTCAATTTAAATGCACATGGCTGAAACACGTTGCAAAATAATTAAGTCAAGGGGACTGCAGAAATGACCAAGGAAAAGGAAGGGGGGATTCAAACAGGGAGGAGGATTGAATTGGAAGCACCACAATGCGTGCAAGATACCCGAGGTTGACTCTGGATTGCGGGTGCATGAAGGCAGCATGTTATCGTAGCTCTTAGCTCCACAATGAACAGAGATATGATTACGTCTCATTCTGGGGAAGGCACAGGAGGAGGAAGATTGGGAGGAGTTGGAGAAAGGAGAAGGAGGAAAAGCACTCAGATGGGGTGGAGTAAAAGGGGGGAGGGGGGAATTCAGTCCCTTGGCGACAGGCCAAGCAAGGAGGATCCACTTGAGACGATGGACGTGATTGAGAGCGAGGCAGCCTGACAACCCTCTCCGAGACACTCATATACACACGCACAGACACACACACACACACACACACACACACACACAAACACACGCACACACACACACACATACGCTCACACACAAACACACACATACATATACACACACACACACGCACAAACACGGCACACACGCTTGCTGGCACGCACGTACGCAGGCACACCCATGTCCTCCTCGACGCTGGCCCTGCCGTGGTTCCTTTGTGCTCATGGGCGTTGTGCGTGCGATGCCCGGCTGCCTCCTCGCATCGCACCGCCCAAGGTATACACATGACATGACCACGCTTTGGTAGGCTTTCTGCTGACAGAATATCGACGCAGACAGGAAAGTGTTACTCCTAACCTTTCGAGAGGCGCGCCGTTCAATATCCTTCCTGCCAGGCTAGCGCATGAGATGGATCGCAAACTGATTCTCCCCTTCTCAATTTGCTGCTGATTTCATAGATGAATTACACCCTCAGCAGCGATTAGGAGTTCATTATGTTACTCGCGGCAGCTAGCGAGTTGCTAATGTGTTTATCTTCTCCTCTATGCTGTTAACTCCCTTCACACGCGCGCCCATACGTCACGCATGCATACGCGCGCAGACAAAACACGCACGCGCGCACACTCTGACACACACTCATTCACCTGCTGCAGTGGTACAGTACAGAGGGCGAGCCTGGGCCGTGTAACCTTGCTCCCTGCCTTTGTAGCAGCTAAAGAGTGTCTGCGCTGCAGGCGTCACATGGGATGCTATAGTAGGGATTGCGTGCATGCCTCGCAGCACAGTATAGGAGTTAATTTATTTCACTTGAGGCCAGAAGCGAGATTGTAAGCGTTCTGTGGACGTCTAGGCTCTCCCGGGTGAAGGAGAAAGACAAATGCAGCACAGTGTTTCCCTTTGTGCTCCAATATCTATCCGGACATTAATATAAAATACTGTGTGTGTGTGTGTGTGTGTGTGTGTGTGTGTGTGTGTGTGTCTGTGTCTGTGTCTGTGTGTGTGTGTGTGTGTGTGTGTGTGTGTGTGTGTGTGTGTGTGTGTTTGTTTGTCTCTATCTTTTGTTTTGTTTGTGTGTGCGTGTGTGTGTGGGGGGGGGGTCTGTGTGTGTGTGTGCGTGTGTATGTGTGTGTGTGTTTGCGTGTGTGTGTTCATAGGTGTGTGTCTATGTTCCTTCATTATTTACATTTGTCTTGTTTGGTCTTGCCCCTATGGCTGAGCTCTATTATTTGAGAACCATTGTGAGTCGAACCAAAGAAATAACAACAACAAAGAAACCTGAAAACACACTAAGATGAATGAATCCCACCACCAGCCCCCACACACAAGCACACACATACTGTACACACGCATACACATACAAACACAAACACACAGGGAGATTAAACAAGCTTGTAATTCAAATGATTCATTGTTCATCAGGCTTGTACATCTAAATGGCCGCCCCCATTTTGGTAGCATAGGAGCATTGTTAGTTTTTATGTTGGTTTTAATTAATCTTGAAATTATTTGTCATTATGTGAAGACATTTTTGTGTTTGAAACTGTGTGGTAGTTAAAAACAACAACAATGTCTTCTCATGTGAGACCAGGCCAAATAAAGTTCTCATTAGCCTACTTACTGTATATTAACATCTATTAAGGATTTTACAGTACTACAACTCTCTTGAGCCCTCTCAATATGAACAAAAATCCCATGATGCATCTGATGTACACTATAAAGAAACATACCTGGATTGAAACCAAAAAGATGATTGCTGATAAAACCACAACCATAGAAATTGCATAACGCACAATTATGGTTATAGTACTCTATAAAGAATTGCCGTACAGCGTGTTAGACAGAGAACAGAATTGAAGTACTTAATATAAATGACCGGAATAAAACAAACAGTAGTGTTGGCGAGGCAAGGCAACAAAAGAATGGAAACACTGGCCACCCAAGGGACAGGAAGTTGTTAGGAGTGGAAGGTAGATGCAAGAGTTATTTTGAAGAATATTGAAGAAAGAGGGAAAAATAACTTAAATTAGTACAAAAAGTTTCAGTTTGTGTCTAAAAGCACTTATGGTGTTGTTAAATTACATATACAGATACTACTTCCGACAGGAACTTCTCGGTAGCAGTCAAGCCTGCCAGGTTGTATTTTCAAGGCTTACGTGTCATGTATTACATTTCCTCATTAAAATTTAAATTAGCCCAAAAATATATTTTTTACCAATCGTATTCCAAGCTGCTGCTGGTGAATTTCAATTAGTTATGACATTTTTGTTGAGATGGGAGATATTTTGAATACGACCGCCATTACCATGTTAAAAAATATATACAACGTTCAGGAGATTGCATAAACTGGGAATGTCGCCAAAATACCTCATAAAGAAGAATTCACAATCACAGGTATATTAAATTGTCCGCAGGGCGGTCCGCAGCCTCAACTGTCCCCAAGTGAATAAGACGAACCTTTATTCTGCTTTTATAGTGCTATAATAATGTGATTATTGTCAATGGTTATTGTCCCCTTTGTCTCATTATCTCGCCATTTAGACGCAAGACGGCCCTGCTCTGTCAGTGTTGCGTGGGGCGGAGCGACAATGGGCCAGCCATGGTTATTCATGACAATGAGCAGTACACTAGAAAGTAGGCCACCCTAAACAACAAGAGCGCTTCAGGTAGACGATAAGCCTGCTCTCTCGGGCTCTAAAGAGGCGGCATGCATTCGAATCATCCCTTACCTTCGTCCCTTATCGTCCACACTCACGGCTCTCTTTTAGTGCTGTTTAAATTGTCCTCCCGTGCACTGTTTTTTCCCAGTGGGTGTTATCTGTTTAGTATATAAAGAACGCCCGGCATGTGTTGTGGCCTTGATAGTGCCATTTGTCCTGCCGATGAAATGCAAAATTCACAAGTAATCGTTTAGGAGTTGATGAGGTCATTAATAAATCATGACCGGAGCTATAAACAGAAAAGAGTTGCCGAGCCCTTGTTATATCATGGATTTATTTATGTTAAAGAAACAACAATTAATAATAAATGTTGCGTGACAAACCAAAACAAACTTAAAACGAAGAGGCCTGAGAATGTGGGACAAACTCCTACCTAGAAAAAACCAAAGCACCCTGAAAACGATGGTTCAGCGAGGGAACCACACAGCGGGCAGATGCATGTGTGCTTCCTCATTGTGTGTGGATTTCACGTGTATGGCTGCTTTTCTGGTGGCAGGTTGTTTTTTTCACGTCTGTTCAATTAGTGCCTCTCGCTCATACCTACAGTACACCTGCATTAAGTTAAGCAGCACACCGTCAATAAATCACTCGCGACGGGGTCCCTGTTGTCGCCGCGTATAGAGGCATCACACAGTCAGAATCTCATGAAGCGCTGATCAAAGCTACGCGCAAAAACACTCAAGCCAAACCCGTGTTCGGGTTGCCATAGAAACTACCAGACAGCTTACCCCATTACCAAACTAGCCATCGCCGCAGAAGCTGGGCGGAGTCTTCACCGCTGATTAGAAATGACAGAGCATGCACTGCTTTGGAACCTCTGATCAGCGGGGGGCACCTGTCCAATCACAGACCTGAAGTAAAGGCACTACCTGAAGCAGGCACTATTCTCCCCTTTTTACACCGACGTACACAGAGCGAGAGAGAGAGAGATGTTCAGTGAGAGTAGCTAGGGCTTGTACATCAGGATGCATCATGGGATTGTTTGTTGGTGATACTCCACAGTAATGAGAGCAATCAAGAGAGCTCAAAATCAACGTAAATATACTGTATCTTAGGCTGGGGAAAACCCTAGTTTGTGTCATCTGGAATGAAAATTACTGTGGCAGTTTCAAACAACACAATGTCATCCAATAATAACAAATTATCTCACAATTAATTGCATAAAATAACTTTCCAATGCTTCTATGCTTCTAATTTGTAGGCGGCGATTGCAAAGTTGTTGCAAGGTACAAGCAAGCACCATGAGATTCATAAAGATATTAATGCTGCATGGCGCACCAGATCTCACCCTCTGATGTTGCTCTTCAGAGAAAGGGAAATACACAGAGACAGACAGAGAGAGAGATAACGATACAGAGAGAGAGAGAGAGCATAACAGGCTTGTCTGTAGTGCGTATATTAGATTGAGTATCTGAAAGAGCAACGGAGATCAGAAAACAAAGCGAGGATGACGCACACAAATAGCTCTGTAACAGAAATGAATACCACTGGCGGTGATATTACCCAACGAAAACGATATGCTAATGGTGACATTTTCCTTCTTTCGGGGCCAACACACTGAGCATTTCATGGTCTTAGTGGTTACTACGCTCGCGATTGAATGCGCTCGTGGCCGATGGTTACTTTGGATGAGCAAAGAGCATTTAAGTGGCAGTTGGTGTTTTCAAGTGGGATGGATCATTGGAGGAGAGACTTGATGTGCTCTTTATAATGTAACCACAAGCCGCTGGGCTCTTCCAGAGACCCTTGAGCCCTAACAAGAGCCTCCTGCACAAACACACTAAAATGGATGAAAAAAAAAAGAACCTTGTCTTTCAAAGATTCCACGAAAAAAGAGCCAATTATGCCAAAACCAAATGATTTTTCACATTTCGACCATTAAAAATTAAAAAAGAAAATTCAGGAGGGGGAGGAGTGGGGGCGGGGTGTGTGTGCTGGGGGAGAAAAGCACTTATGAAAATGTGGCTCTCATGAATGACAGTCTTGTGAATGATTTTGAAACCACTTATCACAGCGCGCAAACCTCTCAGAGGCAACACTCGAAACACCCCACTGTGCCACAGAGCTTTTGACCGTATTTAAGAATACCCCGAGCCTTGTTCCTAATCCTCAGCCCGTCTCTTTCCCTTTGTGGGCGCGAGCTGCGTGGGGGAGCTCCACGTCATCGGTACAGAGTGTACCCTCCCCGCAATCACTCGGTGCCCAAAACCTCAAACAGCTGATGCGCACAGTAACACAAAGCACAAGGTAACGGGACGATATCAAAAGACAAACGACTCCCTGACAAGGGGCGGTATATCAAGCCGCCCTTAGTGTATCACGTCCGGTGTATCGGTCCAACCTAGAGTTGACCTAGCGCGAGCGATGGGATAAAAAAAGGAGGCCATGCGAAGAGGTTCAGAAGATTCCAGCGATGCTAGCATCATTAATACGAATGACCATCTCTCTCTCTCTCTCTCTCTCTCTCTCTCTCTCTCTCCGACCAAGCCCAGTTTAGCTCCAGGTCAGAGTTTAATAAACGCTATTGGATTATTTCTTGCCATGCATGACTGCTCTGCTCCTCCCCTCCCCCTCATCTACAACCGCTCCAACTCCCCAGAACGCCCAGAGCAAATTGGGAGACGGTTAAATTATCTCCTGTTGGCATTTGTCTGATTTTAGGGACATTCCTAACTGTGGCTGGATATGTGGTTTAAGAAACAACAAGAAAACGTCCACAGATATAGCCTGTTGTTTGGGCTTTTGTGTTGGCAAAAGGATTGGTGATGATCTAATATCTCTTTTGGCCAGTTGCATGGATATTGTTAAGTGGTTATGACTGCCATAAGGCCCATCCCAGTTGTGATATGAGTGCTTTAATTGGCTGTAATAAATGGTTTGCCTTCACACATGGTTATATTTACCCAGATCTACTGTTGCAATGCTGCAGTCTGGTCGGCTCTGTTCTTTGTTGAAAATCTAGTAAGGGACATATCCCTTAATACAATACAGATACGGATACCATTCACTACCATACCGATACAATGCAGTGCCATATCATTTGGGACACAATACAGATATAGATACTATCAAATATAATTCAATACAATACAGATACGCACATCACTGCAATGCAGCAAACTACACCACGATAGGGCTCAGATATCACAATGTCTCGTCATAGTTTGGAAGCATTGGAGATTGGTGCGTTATTATGATGGTAGCAGTGTTTTTCGGTCATTG
>NC_044048.1:12002809-12045309 GCF_902167405.1 Gadus morhua | reverse complement strand
GGATCGGATCCGCACATCGTTTCTGTCTAATGGTCATTAAAGCCATATCCTCCCATGGCAACTACCCATTATCCAATTTTATGTTTTGTATTATTGACTTTTTTCTCTCCTTGTGCTTCTTTCTTTACGATGGTTTAACGATGATTAAACAACGTCAATAGTGAGCCCTGCCATTTTCATTTTTATCCAAAAAAAAAAAAAAGACTTTAAATGACCTTTCCGGTGTAATATTGATATATCGGCATTGTAAAATGCATAGCTGTATGGATTGAGAATTTCTGAGCATGCCTTAAACAAAACTCTACCCACTGGCGTTGTTGTTGAGATTATATGGAAAAAAACATATTCTTGTACTGTCTATGGCTGTGTCTCCATGGAGTTTTTTTAAATTTGATTTAATTTGAACATCCAATGGAATATTTTTTAGCCGAGGGAATGCAAATCAAGACGGTAGAGAGCTGAACATTATGCATCGGACGCGCTGGTTTCAGTCCCTCGTAGAGGAGAGTTGCTGCAGTAATTTAGTAAACATCACCAGCCAAACATGTTTCAGTGATGATGGATTACCTACGCCTCAACCACTTTTGACTGCCTGAGAGTTTTCCCCACAGTTTTTAATACACAGTAATACTATAGCAGTGAAGGGAGCCTGTTATGATCGAACAAAAAAAAGGAAGACAATGCTATCTATACAGAGATGCACACAAACTCTGTTAATGACCAGTGGGATGCTAACATAATGTCTTTACATCGAAGCTACGCCGGTTGGGTCCTTTGAATTAGTCCTATTAACCAAAAGGTTTTATGTCAAAGCAATGGGCACTGTATATACAATTTTTTGTAAATATTTGAGAGTATTTTTCATGTTTGAAGACACAAATAGATATACAGTATTTGTTCAATTGGCTTTGGTTGGTTATGAAAGCACCACAGAGTATTCACATTGCATGTGCCAATGTATGTCTGTTCAATTTGATGTAAACAAAAAATAGAAAAATAAATCGGGAAAATGATAATGAGCTGAAGCTTTAATCTGTGGGTTATTTATTTATTACGTACCGGAATACAACCTTTTTCCTCCTACAATATGGCTTTAATATGTTGTATATTGAACCCTGTGTCTGTAAGCATGTTTGTTTTATAAAGAGTTGCATTGGGTAAATTGTGCCAGATTATAAATGATGTGGAAAAACTATATCAGCACAATCATGCAAATATGTTGTGATGTCTGGCAGATTATGATTAAGAGACCATTTTGTTATATTTTATACAATTAAACAAGATAGAATGTGACATTCATCATCCTTTAAACGCACACGTGCGTGTCTGTATGACTTTTAGAAGTGCAAATCTGAGTAAGAGGTTGGCCCTGATGGATAATTAGTCCTCATGAATCACCGTTTTGTTTATAGGATGGGGGGGTGTAGGCAGTTGTGTACTGTGGGCATTTACCTATGACTGGCCCGTTAGCAAGCCCCGCTGAGCAAGGCTGTCATGCACACAACATGTGACCATCATGACAGAAGGGGAGAGGATGTCCGCCATGATTTTGCTCTTTAGTTGCATCATTGTGTGTGTGTGTTTGTGTGTCTCTCTATCCCATTTTCTGTCTCTGTCCTTGAGTGTGTGTGTGTGTGTGTGTGTCTCTCTGTCTGTCTCATTGTTTGTTTCCCTCTGTGTTGATCTCTCTGTTTGGGTCTCCCTCGTTCTCTCTCTTTCTCTCCTCTCTTTGTATCTTTCTCACTATCTCTCTCTATCTCTCTCTCTCTCTCCCCACTCTTGCTCTATCTCTCTCTCTCTCTCTCTCTCTCTCTCTCTCTCTCTCTCTCTCTCTCTCTCCCTCCCCTATCTTGCTCCCTATCTCTATCTCTCTCTCTCTCTCTCTCTCCCTCTCTCGTCCCCACTCTTGCTCTATCTCTCTCTCCCTCTCTCTCCCTCCCCCTCTCTTGCTCCCTATCTCTATCCCTCTCTCCCTATATCTGTATGCTTGTGTGTCTACGTGTCTGTGGATGAATGTATATGTCTAGTATATATGAACTGTACACAGTATTTGTGTGTGTGTTATGCGTGCGAGCACGTGTGTGTGTGCATGGGTGTGTGAAGTGAACCTGAGCGGCAATGAAAACAGAGTGATGGCATCCATCCCTCTCTCTTGTTTCTCCTTCCATTTGTCTGGCTCCCTCTCCGCTCCTACGGGACCAGATGGTCTTTACTTTCCGTGCGTACAGTCTGTCATTTCTCTCTTGTACACAGCCAGGAAAAATTCCACTTATGCCCAATTAAGACGAGCCTCTCCCTCACTAAATGAATTGCCTCTGCCAGTGTCTGTGTGTAGCTATTAAGTAAGGGCTTGGGCAGAGTTTAGTTTATTTTAGCCAGGGGGGGAAAAGACAAATATGTCCACCAAAGAAAGAAATATGATTCTTGATGCTTGGAGCAGCAGGAATAGGAGAGAGAGAGAGAGAGAGAG
This sequence comes from Gadus morhua, assembly GCF_902167405.1. Lineage (NCBI taxonomy): Eukaryota > Metazoa > Chordata > Actinopteri > Gadiformes > Gadidae > Gadus > Gadus morhua. The sequence goes on along the minus strand of NC_044048.1, from coordinate 12,042,839 downwards.
AGAGAGAGAGAGAGAGAGAGAGAGAGAGAGAGAGAGAGAGAGAGAGAGAGAGAGAGAGAGAGAGAGAGAGAGAGAGAGAGAGAGAGAGAGAGAGAGAGAGAGAGAGAGAGAGAGAGAGAGAGAGAGAGAGAGAGGAGGGAGGGAGGAGGGACGGAGGGAGGGAGAGAGAGAGAGAAAGAGAGAAAAAAGTCATCATTAAAACAATGACTGTCCTGAACGCTTGCACCTCAAGACCAGCATGTGACTCACACCATGCTCGGTGCCTCAAAGCTCTCAGTAGAGACGGAGGTCTACTGGCAGAATCAAGTGGGCACATCATCAAAAGCCAGAAGGCTTTTCTCTGTGGGCGGAGTCGAAGAAAAAGTACTTTAAATGGTCTACTGTCTTTTTCAGATTACACCGCCTGGAAATAGACATTGAGAGGCTCGTTAAATAGGCATTGATTGATTGATTGATTGAAATTCTTTATTGACACACATGTACAAAGGCAAAGGCACAAATGTACATCAGGTCAAAAGGATGACACAAAAAAGCCCATGGGCTTATTTCCATTATGGTCCCTTTGTAGTGTCAGCATGTGGAAAGGTATAATGTGTGTGTTAAATGTAATGTACATGACAGTGTGGGAACAAAGCAAAAAATGACATTCCAATCACACATCCACAATTCATAATTCATAAAACATGACATTCCAATCGAACATTCAAAATTCATATAAATATACATTTCATAACAATCTATAACAGAGACACCATAATAAATACCCCTATGACTGTCTGCTGCTCAACCATTTCTTTAAGGCTGTTTTAAAACTGACAAGAGAAAAATTGTCTTCATACTAGCAGGTAACCCATTCCATAAAACTGCAGCTGAATATAAGAAAGAGCCCTTTCCCATACAACTTCTAAATCTGAACAACACCAGATCAGTTGCACTTCTCTTTGTGGAGTAGCTATGTGTGTTTAGTATCCTAGAGAAATAATTGCATAAATATTTAGGTATCTCGTTTTTAACAATTCTATGCACCATACACAGTTGTATATAGTAATAATAATAATAATAATAATAATGCATTATATTTAGAAAAGCGCCTTTCAGGTCACTCAAGGACACTGTACATCACACACAATAAAACACACAATGAAATATACAAAAAACGTGATAAAATAGACATAGAAAGGACAACATAATAAGTTAAAATACATAGGGCAGAATGGCAGGAAGCATGGAGGTTAGAGAGAGTAGGCAGTCCGAAACAGGTGGGTTTTTAGTTGTGCTTTGAAAATGGGGAGAGAGTCACAGTTTCGGAGGTCGGGTGGTAGAGAGTTCCAGAGCTGGGGAGCAGAGCGACTGAAGGCTCTGCCCCCCATAGTGCTGAGGGGGGCAGGGGGCACAGAGAGGTGGATGGAGGAGGAGGATCGAAGGGAACGGGTGGGGATGTTAATGTGCAGGAGATCAGAGAGGTAGGGAGGGGCGAGGTTGTGGATGGCCATGAATGTAAACACTAGGAGTTTGTAGTTAATGCGGTGGGTTACGGGGAGCCAGTGGAGCTGCTGGAGGACAGGGGTGATGTGATGGTATGAGGGGGTCTTTGTGATAATGCGGGCGGCAGAGTTTTGGACCAGTTGTAGTTTGCGGAGGGACTTGTGGGGGAGGCCGAAGAGGAGAGAATTGCAGTAGTCCAGACGGGAGGTGACGAGGCTGTGAACAAGGATGGCGGTGGTGTGGGGGGTGAGGGAGGGGCGGAGTCTGTTGATGTTGCGGAGATGGAAATATGCAGTGCGGGTAATGGTGTTGATGTGAGAATGGAAGGAAAGTGTGCTATCGAGGATAGTTTACTCTATCCTCTACTTTCAACCACTTCAAGCTACTAAAATGAGCAGGAGTAAGATGAGTGAGTGGTTTTAGCTTAAGGATCAGCCTTACTATCTTTTTGAGGATTTATTGATTATTGTGTGCAAGACATATTGAGGTGTCCGAGATGTCTCCAACGTTGTAGAGAACGGTCCTCAACATGCTGCCGTCACATCAGTAGGCTGTGCGAAAGCGTAGGCCTGCATTACTATGCATGGGTGTTTTGGACGAGCGACATTATCAAAGAGCCAACGCTGAATGCTCAAAGCGTCTTTCAGATCATCTATAGTTTTGTGCCTAGAAAAACCCCTCCCCCGTCGTGCTGTCAGATCTTCCTCAGACGCACCCCTTCAGACGTATCATTTACCGATGCTAAATCCAGACGAGTTGTTCTTTTACCGCGGCTCCTGGAGCTCTGCTGTCTCTCTCTCCTCGTCTTCCCCGCTCTCTCAGCCTTCGACCAAAGCCCTGAACCCTGTCTATTCCACCACAGCTGATCAATGCAGCCTTTTTTATGTTAGCCCATAAAAAAAAACACCTTGATGTTGTATTGTGTGTGCAGCAGCCGCAACACTCTCCCTTTCACCTCCTCCTCCTCGCCCTCTTCCTCCTCCTGGGCCCTGGGCCCACTTTGTCCCCTCTTTTTTATCTCCTTGAGGAGGAACCACGCTAACTAGGTTAATAAATAGTAGCGTGTGCGTGTGGGAGTGCAGATGGATTTGGTTAAGAAGGTGTGGTCAGGGCCATGCCACCAGCTCTGGCTGATTGCATGGAAAGAGCGTGTAATGCATTCTCGCAGGCCCAATAACAACCCTGTTACTACTGCCACCAACATCTAGGGCAGCTTTTTCGTGCGTGGGGAGCCAGCGGTGTGACATTAATGATATCCTCCCCATCTCGTCAATGGCGCCACTCGTAATTATCATCTGGGTATGATAGCGTTTGTGTGTGTGTGTGTGTGTGTGTGTGTGTGTGTGTGTGTGTGTGTGTGTGTGTGTGTGTGTGTGTGTGTGTGTGTGTGTGTGTGTGTGTGTGTGTGTGTGTGTTTGTGTTTGTGTGTGTGTGTGTGAGAAGCTGTGTACATGTGTGTGTGTGTGTGTGTGTGTGTGTGTGTGTGTGTGTGTGTGTGTGTGTGTGTGTGTGTGTGTGTGTGTGTGTGTGTGTGTTTGCATACATTTGTGTGTGTGTGTGTGTGCGTGTTCGTGTTTTTCTGTGTGCTTGTGCGTGTGTGTGCGTGCATGTGCACGACAATCAGGGTTCTTTTTTTTCACACTGTTAATCAGTGGACTGGCCTAGTCATTATTCTAATCACATTAGTGTCTCATGGTGTTTATTCATTTGGCCCGTAGTATCTATGGAGAGGATACGCACCAAGATGGTTTGATTGACAGTGTAAGAATACATTTGAAAATCCGAGCCATTAGACGCATAGATTGTGACGGCACACGGTTAACATCCGCTATCTCTACTCTTCAGAGCTGGGCTGTCTCCATGATAATGAGGATGAAGGGGTATGGTCTATTCTACTCTACTCTCTCTCTCTCTCTCTCTCTCTCTCTCTCTCTCTCTCTCTCTCTCTCTCTCTCTGTGTCTCTCTCTCTCTCTCTCTCTCTCTCTCTCTCTCTCTCTCTCTCTCTCTCTCTCTCTCTCTCTCTCTCTCTCTCTCTCTCTCTCTCTCTCTCTCTCTCTCTGTCTCTCTATGTCTCTCTCTCTCCCTCTCTTGAGTGCTCCCTCCCTCCCCCTCCATTGTATCTCTGGCGTGTAATTTAATCTTTGCCAGGGATAATGATCATAAGGAAATCACATAGTAGACACTGTTATCAAGACGTCCGTGTCAGACAAACGGCCTTCGATGTACTCTGTTTATTGTATTTAGTTATTTTTCCTGTTGGGGGTGGGATTTGGGGGGAGGGAGGAGGGGGTAACACTAGGTTCTGTCATGTATGCGGTTAACGTGATCTATTTTTATGAGATTTGGATAAATAGAGAAATGCAGCTTGTTTTGCGAGTCTCTCCACATGCAAAAGGAGGTGGTGTGAAGCTATTGCTGTGTTGTTTCGATTTTTTTGGACAAAATCACAATGCTGGCCATCCCAAAGTAATAGCCAACAGTGCTTTGACAAAAGAGAAATGTTTGTGACCTGAACAGGAGTCAACAGAGGTAAGTGCTGGCTGGCTGTGAAATGTGATTAGCAAGCTAAGCTCCGGAGTCCAGGGCACAAACAATTCACTTCCACACCCTCCCAACGTTGCTGTTAGTTCAAACAATGGTAGATGAGGGTGGAATAAACCAGACCGCTAACAGAATGCTAGAGGAGAGGAACATACAAAAAGGAGTAAAAGGGAGACAGTCACCAAAAATTACCTGCTTGATGTGATGCCTTTCTCCAATTTTGCCTTTGTTTTAGATGTGTCTTTGTTCAGTGATACGAGTCGTCCCCATTTATCTTTCACAGCTCTAATTGGCGCTCATTGTGCACGATTTTTTTGCCCTAGGGATTGTACAATATAAATGAAATACAATCATTCAAAGTGTTAATAACTGTTTTACATTTAAAATATAATGACACTAAAGCTTGTGAATCTCATTTCTCAACTGTCTGTGGTTAGAGCACTCTCCGTTTGATTAAACTCTACCCAAAGGTAGCATTAATTATGGATGTCCACAATAGAGTTAATGGACTGCAGCCATTGATGAAGACGACTTAATGACCACATTTCCACTTCACGCGGAATAACGTGAGAATAACGGAATAAATAAGACATCTACACAATCTTTAATTTTTTTAAATATATATGTATATGTATATCTCTGTGCATAGATATATTTATATATATATCAATAAACATATATATATATATATATTAATATATATATATATGTTTATTGATATATATATAAATATATCTATGCACAGAGATATACATATACATATATATTTAAAAAAATTAAAGATTGTGTAGATGTCTACACGTACACACTCACATGGACACACACACACACACACACAGACGCACACACACACACACACACACACACACACACACACACACACACACACACACACACACACACACACACACAGACACACACACACACACACACACAAACAAACCTTGCTGTTAAAACACCTAATACATATTTATATAATACACACAATATCGCAATGTCCTCTACAAAGCAATGCAATCAAGCACTGCACGGACAAGCATATGATCCAGTTTCCACGTTCCACAATTGGGGTCCCTGTGGTCTGAGTCCCATAAGTGTCCCTTCACGGACAGCAGAAGGGGTCCAGCCCGGGCCCCATACACGCAGTCCCCGGCCCATCTGGCCATCAGACCGCGGCGCAGAGCAGCAGAGGGAGAGGAGAGGGAGACCACTTCTTAGAAAAAATAGGTACAAATGGCAAACGAGGGGTAGTAACAATAACGGTACAAAGGTTCGAAAAAGCCTTAATCAGGCCATCGGGCAGAGAGTGTGATTTAATGGTTGTAAACTGGTGCACTGATGATCATTTGGTGTGCAATACCAATACATCAATTGAACAGAGCAATACCAGTTAAATGGTAGTAGGTATACAAGAACTGTTCTTTTACTACCAATAGGGCATCCTAGGCCAATTGGCTCAATGCATCTCTGGTGGTACTCACTGTGGTGGTATAATTCACTCCAAGCCAGTCGGGGTATATGCCTACACAAACAGGCGGTTTCCTTTCCACTACCTCTGGAAGACATATTAGCCTCTTGAGTGGTGGGTGTGAAATATGTCACTGGTAAAGTTAATGGCACGCTATGGAACTCCAAGACATGATATAGCTAAAACAAAGCGGTCAAGCCAAATTTGTTATTCACGGCTCAGGCGTTCAGACTACAAAACATGTCACTGTGTGTCAACCGAGGGCTTGGCCAAGAAGGGTTTACATGGGGCCACATCTTTGTGTGATCGCCCAGAAAAAGCACTGCAGTTAGGCAGATCACTTTCAATTCTCCAATGTTATATTCTCCCACCTTCTCTGAATAGGCCTACATTGTCAACTCTGCCAATGGGTCCCCCTGCTCTTCTTCCAAAAATAAATACCAGTAGCCTATTGAAGCCTTTGGATTGGAGCCAATGTATAATAGAGATAATGGCAAATTGCAATTAGCGCTCAATTTCTTCGTCTGTGACTGAATTATGGGGGTGGGCGATTGGGGGATGGGAGGGGGGGGGATCGTAAAGTTGTTTTAAGTCATTACACTTTCTAATTATAAGTGTGACTCATCATGAGGGTGCCACAGACACACGTGAACACGAAGGGGGTTACGTAAGGATAATTTCATGGCACATATTTTTTTCACTCATTCCTGTATTGGCACCATGCATTGTCTAATAGACTGTGTTCCTCGGAAGCCATTTATATCTCATAACGTAACATCTCGATGATACCCGTGTCGTGACGCTATACTGCCATCTATCGTCACTAACGTAACAAGTGCACTGAAATAACCAGCAGCCTTCTGCCATCTACCGTCATTTACATTTCTACGATGGCATCCCCTCTCCGTCGTCAGTAATTTTCGTGTTCGTAAAGTTATTCGTAAAAAGATATAAACAAGTCTACATTTTACTACATTGAATACGTGCGTCAGGTTCCTACCTACCAAGATCATGCCATTCCGGATGAGTTCTTTCGCATTGGGGTACCACACGGTGGCACTGTGGTCACGAGTAGGAGCAGAAAGTCCGGATTTTTGCATATCTTCAACATGAATTATTTAAAAAAAAAAACATGTAACTTATAAGGGTAATATTATGAATCGATTATATGTTATAATACAGCCTATTGACTTTGACTGCGGATGAATTGAAAAACACATTCATGTATCAAGACAAGATGATAAGGCTTAAGATTGTGAAAGGATAATCTTGTTGCGTTTGCAAGAGGTCAGAGGTTATGGTTTATACTTATAGATACAGAGCAGGGGTTAGGATTTAGCATGTATATAAATAGAGTTGGTTTTATGAATACCTATAGAATGGTAGGTGGTTATTAACTATGAGGGATCCCAGTAGAAATGGCATGCCCATTATGAGAACTCAGTAAAAAAAAAGGAATTAGGAAATGTGTATAGGCCGATGCTATGTCCCTTGGGCTTTGAGTTGGAATTGAGCGTCACTGTGGCAAAGCTGGACAGCAGATTGAGAACTTTATATGCGGCCAACTGTACCGCATATCTCGTACCTGTAATGCTAATTACCACCCATTCAAAAATCAGTGACAGCCTCCACAATCTCAGGGCGGCATACGTAGCTTTAAAATAATTTGACAGTGCAAGCATAGAGTAACTGAGATAATTACCATACCATTTAAAACAAGAGAGACTGGCCTCACATTTCCATGTGATTAATTGGAGTTTGTTATGACTTTGCAGCCATCATCAGCTCAGTTAAAAATATTATGAGTAAGGCTCGTGCAGTCTTTCTAGGCAGATCTGATTACTCTTCCACCCATATATCAAATCTAAAAATTAATAATTTGCGAGCGACAGTAGACTCGCTTGCAAATTAAAACTTTTTAGCCAATGAATTACTTGTGCTTTGCACTATGGCAACATAACAAATTGGTAGTGGTTTCTCAATGTTTCTTTGTGTTACTCTTTGGCCCGGTTCTGGTAAGCCGACGAAACAGGAGCACCGAAAATCATAAAGCGGACCTTAAAAAACATAAATGCCTGAAAGGTCAGTTCAGTAAAGGTTTTCATGGATGTCATCCATATTTGATGTTCTTATCTCATACATTAACCTTCAGTCCCAGTGTGTTATTAATGAGGACGGGGGGGGACATAGTGAGTCAGGGTTTTCATCTCTGACACCTTAGATGAGCTCTTCTTGTCATACAGGACTGTAGTTCAGTCATGCCTCTAGGTCGCTGTGATAACATTCAAAGGAGACAATCTTTTCTCTTTTATAGTGAGTGTGTTCCATTATCACATGGGGGCAGGAGGCAGTGTCATGCAGAGGTCAGGGCGTTTGACTCCCAGCCGGCGGGGTTATGGGTTTAATCCCCATGAATGCAGTTTATACCTGGAGTCATCCTTGAACCAGATGCCTAGGCCCTAGTTGTTCATTAAAAAAATGTAGGGTTTCTCTTTGAGTATATTGTGTAAACATCTTTGGGAATACGTATTTTGATAAAAAAAATATGTTTAAAAACAAAAATTGAAGACCTGGCCATCAAGTCATGATCGAAATCCTTTCAAGAAAGGTAGTGACAGATCATTTTATATGCCTGCTTAAAGCCTGGGTGAGCACATCAAAAATCATACTGGTCAATACCTTCAAGATTGGAACAATACATACCCAGACTTTACCAAACCCTTTTTTAATTGCGGTTAACGTTGGGTCATTATGTGTCCCAAATTAACCATGATGTTCCTCACTACACTAATACAGCATTTCTTATAATAGTAGCAATGCTGACCTTCTGCCCATGTGTAGGGCGTGCAACAAGACCAATGTACCTCTATAGAAAATTACACTTCAGTCCACATGAAAGTCAGAAATGAAGGATAAGATGGCATGGCTTTGAGGCTTTACAAATAGTAGTACATCTTTATTAATATATTTTCATAAAACAATTTAAGACTGTATCAAAAACTCAGTATAAACATTAGATTTTAAACCATTTTTTCTTATGTGGTAAGATATGAAACGTACATTATTCACGTATACATTACTGCCTTTTACTCCTTTCCCCATCATATTTTCAACATGATGCAATGTTTTCTCCAGCAAGTAAATATTTTCATTATCTCCACAAACTAAAAAGTAATTTACATTTTTTTTTAATGATTGTGTGATCATAAATCTAGAGACAGACGATTAAAAAATAGAACGATTCTCCCTGGCCCCATCCCATTCCCCGACTGATACTGGAAAAAAAAAACACTAACATTATGCAGTCTTCCAATTTCACGAGCAAACCATTATGTACATACACTTGTCCCTGTGCCTCAGCGGACACTGATAACACAGCCCACTGAACACACAGTACCGCGGATAGAGGCAGAGCAGTCGTTATACAGCACTGAATGCCCCTCCCCAGAACACACACGTACACAGATCCCATTGGATGTCGACACTGAAGATCCGCCTCTTCCTGGTTGCTGCAGGGTTCCTCTGCGCCATTCATTTTAAGCACCTCAGTGGCCCTTTGTTAAGTGTTAACAACACAATGTTTGTACTGAAAATGGCAATGTCGAAACCCATCCTCCAGTATCCCAGGCAGGCCAAGTGGCAAGTACAAAATAAAATGTCATCATTTATTATGCAACTTAAATTAGGCTACATCTGTAGACATGATCAATTTAATGCTTTATTTTTTACTGTGTAACAAGTATTATCAGTCATGGTTGGTGTTAAAAACAAAAACAGAACAAAATGGTCCTTAGTGCACCTCTAGTTACAATGTTCATTGCTTCAAGACACAAAGTGCGAGACTTAGCAAGATTTTGCAGATTTGCAAGGTTTGCGGGTGTTATAGTCAAGAGGGAGCAAAGCCTTGAAGTCAACAAGTTAAGATCAAATATTAAAAATCAAAATGTAAAAATGTAAATAAAATGTAATCATGCTTTGAATTTGGTATATTAGATTTCCCCCTTTGGAAAATAACTGCTGCAAACTCTTAGTAAACCTGGCCTTAAAAACAGGTAAGGATGATACTGAATTTGTATAAAGATTTCCATTTCTGAGGAGAGTCAAGTCTGTTGTCATTGTGACATTTTCTCCAAACACCTCTAGGTTGCAGTCTTTCTTGGTTTATTATTTTCTATACAATAGAAACAGTACACCAGAGATTAAATTGACTCTTGTTGGCAAAAAATAAGAAGGAAAGAAAAAGGAAATTGGTAGCAGAACTGAAGAATGACAAAAAGACTGCTGGGATAACCGTTTTCCTTTTCAATTTGTCCTTGGTCAGCAGCATTCAAGAAAATCAGTCTTTATCCAAGATGTTCACATATATGGGCATGGTTGCCTGCTCCTACAAAGTCAAAGCAATCTCATTTGAGCACATGTTAAAATTACTTTTGTGAGAGTTTCCGTACAAATAAGCAATCCCCAAGTTGCTCCTGCATCCTAAACCGCGATCCCCAGTGAGTGTTAGGGGGGCACGTAGGGGGGTGGAGACCTATATGCGGTCATGTTCTTGGGTCGAGAACCTTTGCCCTCGATGGGGACGGTAAAGGGAGGAGGGGGCTGGTAGGGCGGGGCGTTGGGATCCTCGTCCTGGTAGATGGAGTACTCCTCCAGCAGGTCCTGGTGGAGCAGGGTGCTGTGGGGGCCCGCCATGTTGGGGTACTCCGGAGGAGGGAGGGGGGGCTTTTCCTCTTGGAGGATCAGGGGAATGCTGGAGGACGGGGGCGACTTGGAGTCATCCAATTCATCTGCAAAAATGATGGGGACCCCCTTCTTGATGAACGTGGCCTGCTCCTCGATGGTCATCTTCCCCTTGCGCTTCTTGCGGTAACACACCATGGCGATGACCCCGGCGATCAGCAGCAGGGCGGCCACCACCACGGCGGGGATGACGGTGTGGAGGTAGACGTCGTCGCTGCTCCTGCGGCCCGGGCCCGAGGCGTCTGTGGGCGTGGGGGCAACGGGCGCCGGCAACTCACCCGGAGGCACAAACGTGTAGCTCTGACATTTATTAGTGCCGCGGATTGAGATGTTAATGGGCTTGAATTCTGGCTCCATGGCTTTAATGAAGGGCAGTTTGGGCTTGCCCTGGGGATCGGAGATCTTGTTGCTCAGGACAGTGATCTGGTCCTTCGGACAAGGGCTTTGCTGGAGACTGTTATTAGTCCATTCGACCACGATGGACCCCTTGGTGATGCTTCTCAAGGTCACGGTGCTGCTGTTGCGGTCCCCGAAAGCGTAGGCCAATTTCTTTGTCAGGAGAATCTTCCTCTGCACGTCGTCGTTAAGGGATTTCGGGTCGCCGTGAAAACGCGCCGAAAAAACCACGGAGGGTTTGTCATTCGCTGTCCAGCGGTTGACGTGGACCTCGAAGGCGTCCATGATGCTCTCGCCACCCTTATCGGTCGCGAGCATGAAGTACTCGTGGGTGCCCTCGTGCTCAGACTCCGGCAGGCCGTACAGCAGCTGGATGGTTCTGTTGAACTGGATCCAAGAGGACTCAGTGACCGCTTCGTTGGGGGTCTTCTTCAAACTCAGACGCAGTTTATCGGTGGTGCCGTCTTCTCGGTCGTAGAACGTGTCAGGCGGAATCTTGACCTCAAAGTACGTGCCGACCCAGGCGTTCACCTCGTCGATGGGGTTGTGGATCGTCGGCCTTTGGTTTTCCTCTGGAACAACAGACACGACGGTGGGACGTCCGGGGGGCTTCGGTATCGTGGGTTTAGGCTCTCTTGGAGCTGGGCTGGTGGTTTTGGGTTTCTTGGGTTTCTTGGTTGCGACGGGTCGAGGCTTTTTGGTGGTGCTCGGTGGGGTCGGTATCGCAGTGGCTTCGATAATTGTAGGTCTGGTCATAGTGGGCTGGATGGGCATGGAGCTGGTGGTTCCTATTACTCTGGTGGGTTGAGGAGGGCCCAACACGGGTGTGTGGGCGATCTGATCTCGGAGCCTATTGGTTGGCTTCACTGGAAGAGGCAAAGGGCCACGGACAGGTGGAGCGGAAATCTCTGTTGCTGGGGCAATGGATGGCGAGGTAGGGGTGGGAACCACACGAACGGGGGGCTCCGGTTGAGTGGTGGGGGGGAGCAAGGAGGGCAGCGGAGTGGGTGTGTTGTGCAACTGCCTTCTGACCCGTCTCACTCCATTGGGCTTTTTGTTGACAATGTGCCAACCGACGACTGGATATCCTAGCTTAGCCGACATGCTTCCGTCCTTGGCTGGAGACTGGACACTGTTGATGTTTGGAATGCTGCTCTGGTCAAGCGCACAACCAAGTTTCCATGACAACAAGGCCCCATTCTCCACCACCTTCTTCGCGTTTCCCGGACCGGCCATGAAAGCGGACATGTCAAAAAGGCGGTTGTTCACCACGGGGACAGCCCACATGTGCTCCAGGGGCACATGAGAGAACTCCCTCATTACGTCCATCAGCGCCACCCTCTCTTTAGCGGCCATCTTTGTCAGATCGGCGTCAAGGATGACGGTGAGGACGGTGACATGCTCCTCTGTGCCGCAGGTGAAGGGCTGGAGGCCGCTAATATCAGATTGAAGCGTGAGCAGGGCCGGTTCCGCGTCGGTCCGCTCCTCTGGGAACACTTCGATAGAAAAGACGGCGCTGGGAGGCGCCACCTGGCCTGGAACCTTGGCATTCAGCTCCCCTCCAGTGACTGCAATGTGGTGAACACCTTTGTCTTGCTCCAGAGCCATACCAGACAGTACGCAGCGCTCCGTGTCCCAGTGTAGCCAGGACGCTAAGGTCTCCTTCCCCATGGCAGTGAGCTGCAGCAGATAAAGCAGAGCACAGGCATATTCTAGTTGATGCTGATTTTGCAATTGGTACCACTTAGGTTAGGCCAAAAAAACCTGAAGTGAACTTTAAATATCTACAATGCACTGCTTTTTTCTTGAAATTCTTGCTGACAGTAGCTGATCATATAAATAGGAAGGAGGCAATAATAATACCAATAATATAAAAGTCAGCATTTAGGTGAAATTTAGGTAGCGAGATATATTTACCACATAAAAAATGGTTAAAACAAGTTGAATGGACCTCAAATAAATAGAGTAAGTTAAAAAAAGATGCACTGAAAAAAGAAAAGACTGCAGACATGTATTAATCCACTAATTATTAAATGTGTCTGGCACTGCTGTAAGCCTGGCAGTGACATGAGCATTACCGTTTCCATGACATGATGGTCGACAGTGCTATTGTAAATTGGCAAGTGCATAAAAATAAGCCTATTGCAATTATTAAGTCAGTAAACTCATAATTTCTGCAGTAATACATCACTCCTCCAAATCTATATGGTAAAATGTATTATTGTATACTGATGTACTCTATAACGCATTAAGGTACAGGTAAAGGGAACCATTACACTTGCCTATAGTACGTTTTAACAAATGCTTAAAAGAACAAATGACGTGATCTGAAGCAGCAGCAAAAGGTCACGCTGAATAGCCACTAAGCAATCCATTTGTTTGGTAACTGTTTAGAATATAATCTATACACGCAACCAGAAGCAAATTCCATTTAGATACACTACAATAGAAGTTGGTATAGTTGTGATTTGGGGCAGTTTGGTTAACACAAGAAACCGATGAAAGACCATGCTGTAAAAAGGCATTTTAAATACACACAAGGACTGAGTGATGAGTCAGATAAATTAGGTAACATGATAAGCATTAGGACTTCAAAACGTCATTGATATATTATGATAAGCTTATGAATTCCGGGTAAACCAACTGAGGTTCATTACAATAAAAAATGTAGCCACTAAAAAGTTAATGCATTCAATCGTCATGATGTCCAAACAACACCACTCAAAGACAAACAACAATATTTAATGGTACTACTTCACATCTGTTTTTAAAGTATCTCTGTGTCGTACTAGTGAAGGATACTCACATGGATGTTACAGCTCCCATTGGCAGGCCGCGGTGGAACCCTCATCTGAAACACCTGGCCCACGACCGCCGAGGAGTCATGGAGGCCAACGTGCAGTCCCTCCGTCACTGCCGCAGGTCCTTGGACGGGCGGCGGCTGTGCCTTGGCAACCGCAGCCAGAGTGGCCTGAAACTCGGACAGTGCAAAAGACTGCATGGACGCCTCCAGCTCCACGGACATCATTTCAACCACCGTGTCCTGCTGGGCCCCTGGCAGCGTGCCCTGGGCGAGGGCTACTAGAAGGCCCATTATCAGAGGGATAGTCCTGCCTGGGGGAAGCTTGCTCCTCCTGGAAATCCCACAGCTCAGGTCCTTGCGTCTGTAGTGCATAGTTAGGGGTAGTCCTGCTCTCAACCAGAAGTCCGAGAACAACTGGAGAGGCAACATGCACTGGCGGCGAGCGGGATGTGGGTCAGAACCTCCGTAACCGGGCTCAGCTCAGAGACACAGCCTTTGTGTTCTTCTGTGCTCCGTTTTGATCCATGAAGAGGGTTCCACGGCAGGGTTGTCAAGCATCAGCTGTAGGATGAAGGAAAGAGTCAGATTGAAATGGATTTCCTATGATGTATGGGCAAACCTACTTTAGATTACGTAGAGCATCATAATGGACATACTGTGTTCACCTTTTTTTTTTTAATTGATTGAATTTGTACTGATGGTTGGGAGATGGCTCGGACCTAAATGTCGACTCTCCCTAATCTGTTACCGATATTCTATTAGTGATAGATTAGTGTTAACCAGGCCAAAACAATCAATACCTGTACTCGCCAACATAAGCATCACTGAGAATGTGGAATATAACATAATGCTTACAACAAAAAGTGAAAGATTTGCATTACATACATACACGGCTGATGCCAAAAATATAAAATGCTAATAAAATAGCGTACTTTGTTTGCACAAATGAATTACAGTGAAACTGCACAATTTTTTACTGAGTCAACTAGGGTGACCTAATGAATGAAAGAGCTATTTAAGTTTACAACCAGTGTTCTTTTGATGATTATCCTTTTAATTGACCACATCACAAGTGCACCATTTTGGATTATTTACCAACTATAGCAGAATAGTCACTCTTTCAGAAATAACAAACATTTCAGAGGTTTTTCCTTCATGATGGAGAATACAGGCAGATTCCCCAGTTATTTCCCTCCCAAATTGAAGGGTTGCAGTGTATGACTCTCGTGAGATGGCAGGAGCGCCAAAGGTCATTTGTCTTGGTTTGAGTTTTAATTAGGTGCCCTGAGGGTGGGAATTAGGAGTCTTAATTGTGCTGACCCAGCCAACCCCAATCCTGTAGCACTGAGAGACAGGCAGAGCAAGGACCACAAATCGCCTGGAATTCTAATGCCTATGCCATGACGTCAGCTCAAAGAATAATAACCATGCAGTGACTGAAAACACCAATCCAGTTCCTCATATGCCATCTACTTTCCCTAAATAAAGGAAGCAAGGGCATTCACAAGCATCACATGAAACTTGGTCTGCTGCCCTAACCTCAGATGTTTGGAAAATGTTAACTAATGGCATGTAGACGAAAAGGTTCTTATAACCAAGTTTGTCTTTTTGGTTGAAAAACAAAAAACACTTATAAGCTTGTCTAAATTGCCATGTTGTGGCCTAAAGTTTGTTCTTCCCTGACAAAAGGTTAACCAGAATATAAAGGTAATTCAATAAATTGAACAACATAGACGTTCTACGTCTACACGTGGGACTTTTCAGCTGTGGAGCACCTTTGACAAATAGCACGTGTAGCAAAGCTGGTTAGCCATCAACAGTAAATCTGTACAATTGCCGATAAGGTATCTGTAATTACAGTTACTGTTTGATCCGAAATCAGATCTCTTCTTCATCTCCTAGGCATACTCCGCTAACTGATTGTTATCTCTTAGTGCGATTACGTTATACAATATATAATGATGAGTGAGAAAGGGGGCCGTCAGGGTCCACAGCGAGTATCGCCGCACAGTAAATGTTTGGGGCTAGATAAAAGGTGTCGGACTGTGTACAAAATGAGTTATGAATTAAGCAAATGGACACTTTTTCTTCACTTTGACGATGTGCACACTACACTGCCATCACACTCTGCCTTTTCCAGGATGTTCATGGACATCATAGAGCCAACAGTGCTCTAGCAATTGATCTGTGAAAGAGGGAATCCAACGGTGTTGCATCAAACCGTTGTAATTTGTGTAATTTCTTCACTCCTTACAGATCTTATCTTTGTTTGATACCGTTGGCGTTTATATCAATACATTTTAGGTGCAGATAATCAAAAGTAATTCAGAAGCAGAAAATGTTAACATTATGTGGACAGCTGCCTAAATGGACCATTATATACACACAACCCTCTTCTAACGCAGAGGATTTTGAATGCCAACCAATGCACAAGCACATTTCTAAAGTCATCTCTCTGACACAAGGCCAAGCAAGCACAATGGAAGGCCTGCATCTATGTAATATTCCTGGTGAATAAGTAGAAAACATTAAGACAAACGCAAATCACTCACCTTTCATATGCATTTAAATGTATAACACAAAACTGAGTGGGAGACAGAGGGATTTTGCCATGTGTGCATACTCTCCATCGTCCAATGACATAACTTCTGAGAACACGTTCCAAACAGGCACACAATCAAAACAAAGCACTTGAACCTATTTGGGGCCAAACTAGGTTAAGAAAACTGAAAAATATACGTCAACAGGCATGTACGTCAAGGTGAAATGACACCAAAAGGAACACTCAAACAAAAGCCTGTGACAAACAACGAATCCTTCCAAGTTATCTATTCCTGGAAGGTCAAACAAGAGCAGTACTAGACCTACTCTTCCTGTTTTGACTTGAATCAATAGGCTATGATCGGAAAGGGTACATCTGCTGTAAAGTGATCATGTCTTGTCTTGTCATAATTTTGAAATAAGTCAGCTTTAAAACAGTTTTCAGAACTGTAACAGAAATAAAGTACGCCTTCAGTATAAGTGAGGTACAGCCATTTGAGCGTACAACACGCAAGACTACAATGTTAAACATTGGGTATATAAAAATTCATATAAAAAGTTAGTTTTGATTATTAAATGTCTTTGGTCTACAGATCTACCAAACGCATCGAGGGTCATTTTCCCGCTGTCTAAGGCAGTGTACGGTCCGTTCTGAATTGATCGACTCGGTAGCAATAATCTATGGTTTAACAGTATAAAAGGATCTGTGCACACATCACACTGGCATTGAGGGAGATTGAATTGACGTACCTCATCCAGTAGCCTCTGGATACCGCATGAGCTGAATAACAAATATTTCCACGAATCAAGCTTGCAACCGGAGGTTTTCTTTCATCCCCCCAAAAACACTCGATTTGATTATATAGCCAAAATACTTTGGGGTAAAGGCGGCGGAGTCAGTTTTCCCTTCAACATATTGGGACATACGAGTGCTTGGGTCCAACTATTTGGTCGAAATAGCAAACAAGCACAAAAAAAAAAAGAAGTTAGTTGGACATATCGACAAGGAACTGCTTTAAACCAGACCGAAGGCAAACTTATCGGCAAATCAATAGATGACATTGTATTCCCAAAAAGCAAAGCGTTTTGCCACCACCACGATTGCTATGTCACAACAATTACCCATCACTAGCCAATATTACAACAGTTAACTGGGGATCCATCGCCCCGCCGAGCCCATGTTATGTTGGACAGGATGACCCCGAGGTTTACAGATAGTGTATTAAAAAAAACAGTATGTATCAGCAGTATCGCTGCAACTGTCAATCGTTTGGACAATTCAATAAATGATCTTAAAGAAGGACTGCAATACATCTGGTTTCGATAAAAGGCTAAAGATAACTATTTTCCTCGGGCCCAATTCTGCTGCTTCTGTTGCTATGCTCCTCGGCGTCGACGAGGCCTCGCTAGATACAATCCACCGTCACCCAAAATAATACGCCGTCAGAACAAAACACCCCTCGATGTGACACGTTGAGTAAATCACCAGTGGTTCTGATTAGAAAGATTTCCTTGCAGTAGGAAGGTGAAACCCAGAGGGAAGGAGCGGCGGTGCGTCGGGCTACACAGGATCATGCACCTGCTCTATTCTAGGCAGCGGACTGTCCTCAACACACTGCCGCCTTGAGCAACACGGCTCTCCGTTCTCCCCACGACCAGATCCGCCCAAAGACACTGTGTCGGTCGAACTGACACACCTGGAATAATAAAACAGGGCAATGACAAATAACACAATGTTTGCCTCTGCGTAATGCTTTTCGCATTGACAGCCAGCCCATGTATATGAGACGACGAGCTAACGCAGTGAGGAGAGCAGCTAGCGGTGGCATCGAACATGACTGGTGGTGTTGACCTGCCAAGTGGGCGAATAAAATAAACTGAAAGGAAGTTAGTCAACAACACGAACAGAACGAAAGTCGCAGCGTTATCATTTTTGACAGCTTGCATGTGAAGGAAAATTTCGACTTATAAACGAACGAGAAACTGACCTTGCTAGCTAGCTTGCGTTAGCCAACTCGCCCCGTAATGTTTCCTCTCTCCGGTGAAAGCTCCAGCGAGTAGCGCTCAATCCCATTAAACATGCATTCTCCTTTCCACAGCCTACCGAGGTCCAGGCGGGTCATACGTTAGGTGGTCAATAATACTAATCGAACAGCATGTTTCTTCTTCTTTCGACTGAATGAAATGGTATCTTGAGTTGACTGTGGTGTGTGCGTGTGTTTTAATTATTCCAGTAGCTGCCTCTCACCGCCTCTGTCTGCTGGCCTCCTTCCTCACAGGTCTACAGGTTGAGGCTTATCTGGAGAAGGCGCTGGACTCCGCCTCTCTTTGGAAGCATGCAGGTGAAAGGCAAATTGATACAACTTGCATGTGGGAGGGGAACACATACAGCCTACCCACTGTACTGTACCGCGCATAATAATGTTTTCATTTTTTAACCCATTCACTATGTTATAATGTTATTTATTTACATTCTTATTTCTCATTCTTTATTCTTATTTGTAGGCTAATATGAGGTCGGCTAACATGTTATTCTCATATTTTCTAGCTTATACGTATGGGCGTGTGTTTACATTCAAAACAGTTTTTAATAATATTCAAATTTACTACTATATCCTGTTCATAAAGATATCACATACTGTGCACCAGCTACATTCTGTGCCCGATTTTCCTAATGGGTTAACCACATATTGGACTGAATATAATCTTGGTAAAGATAAAACGACTGTCCACTGTGGGCCGACTGTGCTCCCATGGCTTTACTAAGTGGATGTTCACACTTGGTATATAAAATGTGTCTCAGGTGGCATTTTCAACCTGACAATAGAAAATACAAATGTGCCATTATGATACATTCACATTGTATCAAAATATGATGATAATAAACACATTCAGAGTTGAATATGAACACATCAGTCAGTACAGTTGAATTTATCTATATTTATTCTGGATGCATGATCATTTGTACTCAACTCTTGGCAAATATATGTTGAAATACTGACCATCCCCCATTTTAAATATAATTGATTGTACTGCATTGGCATATGCTTTTAAACAGGGCGGAACCATTAGGATTGACATTTAAAGGGGTAAAGCACAGGTGAGACTGGGAGACACATTTCCCGGAACTATGACTGCAAAATACTATGACAGGCAAAAACAACAATTGAAAAATATCTAGCATTTTTCTTTACTGCTATTCACTACAATACCATTCATTTGAAACAAATTACAACATTGATGTCACTGATGTTGCAATTGCACTGAGTAGGCCTTGATAGGACCCTCAAATGCCCTTTCCCAGGAGACAGTGTTATATGTATCTCGGACCACAGAGAGTCCTGAGCTACAAAATATTGCAGAACAAAACGAGCCAAGCCAGGTGACAGATTTCAAAAACTCTTTCTGTCGATGAATCCACAGTAGTGGTTGACCAGATACATATTCAAACTGTGTATTTTGTGTTGCCGTTTTACTATTCCGTTTCTGTCTGGCAGACATAGCTATTATTGCACAGCTTGTTTTTTCATTATCACTGTTGCACACATAAAAATACCTTCAGGTCTAGCGGATCCTTGTATTACCTCACGCAGGGGCTTTCCATTTGGTTTCACACATCAATCTGTCTTCTGATCAGCACAGAGTGTTAAAGGGAACGGATTAGGAATCAGCTGACCCGCCACATTCTCTTCCAAGGGACTTATTAGAAGGGCTAGGAGGAATGGACCATTGAACTGTTGTGTCTGGAGGGACCGATGGGTAGGGGCAGTGCTTAATTTGTCCAGTGGGAGCTCCCGGAGCGCTGAGGACGGGGGGGCGATTGTTGACGGGGGGGGGGGGGGGGGGTCCGTAGCGATTGTAGACGGGGGGGGGGGGGGGGGGGGGGGTGTCCGTAGCGATTGTTGACGGGGGGGGGGGGGGGGGGGGGGGTGTTTGTATCGTCAACCTACGGACTTCAGTGAGGGTTTCATTCCATCTATACACGGGTGTACGCCTGCAGCACGGGGCGCCAAAGTGCCTATTCCCCACGCAATGTTATGTCGTACTTCATTGATTACCGCTACGCAGCGCATTTTTTTTTTATACTGCTCGTGGCGGAGCTGGCGGAGCGCACGTCAGAGCTTCCGGAGCGCGCTCCCCCTTGCTCCCCCTCAAATTAAGCACTGGGTAGGGGACTAAGGGGTAGCAGGGGGCAACAGATTCTAAACTCCTCCACACTTCCAGTTGGCAGATCAAAACAGACAATACTTCTCGGTTTGAATCAATTAACCTTTCTGCCACGTATGTTGATGTAGCAATCTCTTGTTCAACTCTTCAGAATGTTTTCCCTATCTCCTAAACCTAAGTCTATACTCCATGTCTGGGTCTGTGTGCTTTTGATGTGTCACTAAATGACTCTGCTTTATCAAGACTACTTAGGGATCACATGAGTATGACTCAGTAATCTGTTGTTGCAGAGGGGGTAGCATGTTCGCTTTGTCAAGCTTTAATACCTGAATTAGAAAGGACAGCTCTTTATGCTGTTGCCTGCTGTGATGATCTAATAGTGAACAGGAAGAAGCTGTTTTAGCCAGAGACACCAAAATGCTGTAGGTGGTTGTGCCCAGCCCGCGGTTATTCTCTCTCAAGCTGAGCACCATAATGATTTCCCAAGGAAATAATTCCTTTTATTTGTTTAAACCGGGATAGATTGAATAAGAGCTCACGTCAGCATTAAACCCAAACTCTTTCTGTGGGCAAATACCACGTATACAGATTTTCCCATTCACTCGGTTTCCAGTCACCTTTGCATTTATCTCTATGTAAATTTACCCTGACCAGGTTCTGCAGAGGCAAGTTAGCTGATCATTCAAATAACACTGCACAATTAATCCAGCATCAGAGACCCCCGAAGGTAATTATGAGGACGCGATCATTAGCAGCCATGTACATAAGAGCGTTAGCTGCAAAGGCTTCATTGCAGGGTAAACACAGTGCTCTCTCCCGGAGATCTGTACATTTCCAATCTAGCTGAATGGAGAAAAATCCCCCCTAATGACCTCTGTGACTTGGGCAATCATTTTTGTTATCAGAGACAAACGGGCCTAATTACTGTTGGATACATCAAGAGGAAATCCACCAATACAGAGACCAGCTGAGGCTGTGACCACTACATGACCTCAGTGACAAATACAAATACAATCCCGTCAAAGTGCACTGCACTAAAAGGCCCCATGCTTCTAAAGGGGCGTGTAGGTTGGTGTGTAACAACATGCCACATAATACCAAATTCATAGAAAAATGTATATTATATTTAGGGGACAATTTGTTTATTTGTGGAGGGTAGACACTTAAATACACAACTAATTTCCTTCTTGTCTATTGCCAATTTAGACAAATAACATGAACTGTACTTCAAGTTTTCCATCTCAAGATAATACACCAACCAAACATAAAGGAAGGCCTATTAGTCCCATTCAGCTTTGGTGTGGCCTGTGCTTTATCCATACAATCCTTGACATGTTAATTCACTATGATTCCACCTGCGCCCTACACAACCAGCATTGTAGCCTACCCTCAGTATAACAAGCGTGTTATTTTACTCTTTTCTGGTGGTTTTCTCTGTGGTTTGGATAATCATTAACCACGTGTATGCTATTCTTATCCTCTGCTAGGGGGTTTATTAACTAACAAACATGAGTGGACTTATTTGACTCTGCTCCAGCTTTTTACAGGGATGTTCTCCCTAGGATGCACGCAGGGACAGACTGTGCAAACCTGTGCAATTCACTTACGTAGGTAACACATAACCCTCAATCTCCATCAATGAAGAAAAAAATACCTTTCTCAATGTAGCTTAGGAGTTCTCATAAAATGTTTCTTGATCCCTCTCTTTTTAAATGGCATCGTTGAGACGCCAGAGTTACTTATCATGGCTGACAGATGATACAGAGTGAAAAGAGCCCTGTCTTTGAAGTCAAGGCGGCCAATGGTGAACGGGAAACACTGAAACAGAAACTCTGAAGGGGAAAGCTATCAATGTTACCTTTGTAAAATCTATGACTCCAGTGTGTTATTATGCGTGCAGGTGACTGTAGGTGTGTGCTGTAGGTGCAAAAAACTTGATATCTGTATTGAAATCACAAAAATAATATAAAATATCACTGTGTACCTTTTAAAACGTTGAATTATGAGAGAACTACATTGACATAACCTTGGTTCAAATTATATTTTTGTGTGTGTGTGTGTGTGTGTGTGTGTGTGTGTGTGTGTGTGTGTGTGTGTGTGTGTGTGTGTGTGTGTGTGTGTGTGTGTGTGTGTGTGTGTGTGTGTGTGTGTGTGCGTGTGCATGTCTGGGAGCTGGCATCTTATTGGAACTCTGTTATTGAATGACTGGCTAAGCCCTGTGCTTCAGCTGGATCGACATGGTTAAAGAATTCAGTCCATCTGGGTCCCAGGTGTGGACTTAACACTACCTACCAATTTTAGCCCAGGGTGAGCAAAGCTACAAGCCAGATCAAATCCTGTGTCAAGGCTTCAGAATGCATTTCAGCCCCACTGATTACCTGGCCGGTCACATGGTAACCGGGGCTGACCGAGATGGCTCACTAACCGTGGGGAATGCCGCCATGGATGAATTCAGGTGCTACGTGGGAGTGAGTGAGAATCAAATCTAGATATCAGACTGTGCCTTCCATTATCCCATCTGACAATCTGTGGTGGGAAAAAGCGACACAAAAAGAGGCAAAGAAGCGAAGCGGTGTTCTGGCAGCAGGGCCGGGAGACCTCGCAGGCTCTGAGGAGGATGACCATCGTGTTGCCGCTTAGATCTGGTGGCTGCTCCGAGGCTGTCTGTTGGTTGGATTCTGTCACATGGCAGCCATCCATGACACTGTGTAGCCTTCAGAGCACAGAACAAGGCGACCATGCCAAAATCCTGCTACTCAAATCCATCAGCACCGTCTCATTTAACAGATGAGAGGCAAACCAACAGGGTGGGCAGGAGACAGACCTAAAGGGACAAAGAACCCTCTTGTCACTTCCCAACCATTTTCTGCATTCCTGGAATTTGTATAAACGTGTGCAGACTAGCCTAGCGGTTCTTTATATCTTGCTGGCACAGACTTAGTGGAAAATAATGCATTAGTACAACATATTGCATTATCTTGCTACCTTTGTGGATTTGTTTATTACAAAATATCAGTTGGTTCCAGAATGTGTCTTAAGGTTGATGCTGTGTTAGATGTAAATGGATATGTTCATCTACAATTTTGAATTAGTTTCAAGTGATGGATGGAATGATGAATAAAGTGTAATTAAGTGTAAGACCAGTTAAAATGTATATTCTCAAATGTTGTTGAACTTCTACTAATCACTTGCATCAACCTCGACCTGTGTGAAGGCATATAACACCATGCAGAAAGAAGTGCATATACATAGCCTAAAACCTTTATATTCTATCAATACCAATTCACTCTAGGAGAGCACACATTGTGCATAACATTTTGTGTCTCTTTAAAAGCCATGCCATTTGTTGAGACGCCAGAGTTACTTATCATAGCTGACACATGATACGGAGTGAACAGCCCTGTCATTGAAGTCAAGAGGGACAATGGTGAACACGCAACAGAAACTCTGAAGGGGAAACCTATCAATGTTACCTTTGTAAAACCCATGACTACAGCGTGTTATTATGTGTGCCGGTGACTGTATATAAGCAGCACCAATGTGCAACATAGGGGCATAAAGAACTGAAGGTGCATAAAGCCAACTACCATAGAGTTATCTGTAATGAAATCACACATTTCTAAGATATTCATAGTCAGACTATTTGAAGTATTCCAATACCTTTTCAAAGGCCGAATTTTGAGAGAACTGCATTGACATAACCTCAATTCAGATCATATTTTAATTTCTTTTGACACTTATATTGACCATTATTCATCCTATAAAAAACTGAATGGCAGAACGTTTCACACGCACCACCATGGTTGAGACTGAGATCGTGTTTCTACCCAAGGGACGTTCGCAACCACAACACAAGAAACTTCCCCTCCTAGCGTTGCCAACACTGCAGATCTGTGCACCTGTGGATGATACCGTATCCAGTCATCTGGACTGTCTCCTCCACATAGCCCACAGGGATGTCTCTTCTCATATCTGGTATGACCTCATCCCCACCACTAATATATGTCGAATCAAGGCCCCTTTTGCCCTGGGGCCTGACTGCAGTCTCTTCAATGTTCTCATAGGAAGACACAACCATAGAAACATTTCACAATGATACTGAAGATTAGTTTTTTTAGCACTATACTTGATTTTCATTGGATCATTCATATCCGAGTCCCGCCACGTCATGATTGAGAACTTGTTTATCTACGTCTGTGGGGCGGTACTAGGGGACAGATCTTGTTGAATTACAAAAGGTAACAATATAAATTTGTATAGCCCACATAACCGGGTGCAGTAAATATCTGCTGTGTTATTGGTTACAACACTTCATACAGGATGGTCTTGAAAGGCCAATGATGTACACAAACACCCAAGCAACAATATTTAATTTTTACTATTCAATTTCTTCCTTGATGTCCTTGTGCATGCTTGACTCATTCAAACCCGTTCCCGCATATGTGTTCATTTCCGTCTACTTTAGAGGTCACACACGTCACAGATCTATTGGAACCATTTTTACTTTTGTTTAAGATCGTCAAAGAACTTTTGCAGAGATGACAAACAAGTGGGAAAGTGTGATAAATAAATCAACTAGTGAGATCAACCTGCATTCAGAATATGCTGGATGACATTGTGGTCACATTCATATAATAGAAAAGAAATGTGCTTGTTTTGCAATGGCATGCAGCAATCCCTTGATCTTTAGATCTTTAGATCAAGGGATACTACAGTGTTCTTGGGCCAGAGCGTTAGTTGCAATATATCTTTTTCATTTCAGTTAGGCTATCCTAAGGCTTATGTCTTGAAGGTATCACATTAAAGTAACTCTATATCTCTATTAACATATTGGCAAAGACAAATGTACTAACACGTCCTTCCCGCATGTCCTGATAGCCCACTTTCTCAAGCAAGAAATAGGTAAGGAGGATCATGTCAGGGCCTGTGTCCCCCAGGAGTAGAGAAAGAGAAAGACAAATTCCATGACTGAGTAATTGTTGTGGTCGCCATGTTGTCATCTCCTGTTGGTTTAGTGCCATTTGTTGTGAAAGGTATTGGTAAGGCTCCAATTCACAGAGGCGTAGACGGCCTATATTTCATTGAACAAAGCAAGTAGTGGTTGCCTGTGCGAGAGGGCTAAATTTTCCTTTGAGCATATCTGTATTATGTGGGATATAAATGAATAGGGATTTCTACGTTGAATACACTTAAGCAATAGATCACTCCAGGCTGTGGTATGTGCTCATTATACCACTGTTAAGGGGCGTTGTCCGGCCCCGACGCGCAGCGGAGGGCCGGCGACCCCTTTTATTTCTGCAATAGCCTCGATAGGCGACGTAGAGCTAGATATGCGCCACGTTATTTTTTTATTGTAGACCTAATATACACCTTAAACCTGCACTGTTAGATCTGTTTTACTGCACGATGGCTTCTGTGATTGCTGCACGATCATAAAATTAGATTTTCTTGCACGGAACAAATGTATTTAGGTGGCACACATCCCGTTGATTGAGCCGTGGGTGGCCGGGTTTTTTGCATTAGAAACTCATATTTTCAAATAATTAAATTCAAAAGTGATGGCTGCAGTGAAAAAAAGTTAAAAACAAGTTTGAACAAATGTGATGGCGACAGTGAAAAAGTTGCACGCTGCGGGTTTGGTAATGGGAATTAGTTTGACCCATACTGCTCTTGTGCCAGCCTAATGTTGTTTGTTTTCTAATAAAACACTTGACTGCGTAGTGATCATATAGCGCCTCCTACTGTGCGAAAAAAATGACTTAATTCGCAAGTCGGAGGTACGGCTACCTAATAAATCATGGTGGCACATTGTTAAAGAAAATAACATAAAATTAGCCTTCTTTATTACTGCGGTTGTTAGGGTTGCGTTTGTTAGGGTCAACATGAATTTCACATCCAGGAGCCTATTGTATGTAGCCAGGCTAAATTGGCCATGTAGCCTAATCAATAGGCCTATAGACTATAGTTACTTTGTACCATTTTAATAAAAAAAATATTATTAGACAGCCAGTCTTTAACGAGATCATTATTTATATTTTTTCACATATGAACTCCATTTTAAGTCCTCCTATTTATTAAATCGGATGCGGCTGCATCCGATTTAAATCTATTTTTTGCAGTGTCAATATAATGACACTTGATGGCGCTGTACGAGAGAACACTGAAAATAACTGTGAATCTCCTAAAGATCACGCGATGATAATGTTACACTTTACCCCTGATTATTCCATCAACCTTGATAATGCCAGTGAACCCTTTAATTATGGAAATTTGGCAAAGGGCAGAATGACACACGTTAGGCCTGAATGTTACCATGTAGGCCTATTTAGAAATAATTGCCCTTGAATTACATTGTTAACCCGGTATAGTTATATTAATTTGAGTCAAAAACGAATGCATGTTTCATAAAATCAAAACGGTATCAAAACAGGCTAGGCAAATCACCCCTCTATTAGAATATAGTATAGATGCTAAACTTAGGCCTACATATCAAATAATTCAGCTAATTCATTATTACAATTAAAAATATGTTTCCTGCATGAAAGTTACAACATCCGCAGTAAGGGATTTCAAAAAACATGTAACCAATATAATACAAATATTATTCCCTGAAGACGCTCAGCCATCCCGAATGCGTCAGTGTGCTGAGCGACGCACAGGAAATCGCGGTGCATCTAAAATTAAAGGTGCTGGTGTTGGGACAGAAACCCCGCTAGAGGGATTTTAAAAAGGGGGTAATTGTTAAGCAGTAGGGGAGCACTTATACCCAGGGCGCATGCGAAGCTCTGATATTCCCTTGGTTGATTGTGCTCAGTGTGAACAAGTGTGGTCGCTCGGTCATCCTGTCACCTCCCGCTCAATCTCCCCCCCACCCACCCCTACCTTAACGCACAGGCGCCTCGCTCTCTCTATCTACTGCTGTACTGCCTCAGCGCGACACGCCGGGAGGAGGATCACTGTGCGTCCGTATCACTTGACTATTTGGATACAAAGCCAAGTGACATAGATCTATGGAAATACCCAAGTAGGAATTGCACGAAACATAGCAACAAAAAAAACAGGTAGGTGGCACTTTTTGGAGGGATAGCCTGAAATACAATGTGTTTGTATGTTGCAAATTTCAGCGTTTAACTTAGTATTTGAAACCACTGTGCATCTGGTTTGGGAGATTAATCGTTGATGTGTTTCGGCTCATCGCGATTTTGTTGTTGGCGGTACGTTTGAATATTGGGTTAACTTATGTATCTTACTATCTTGGACAGGGTTGTCTTTATGTCATCGTTGTAAAACAGTTCAGACATATCCATTGAATTTTTACTTAAAATGTGCTCTACTGTATGCACTTTACAAAGAATAACAGTGTTTGATTATATTGCTTATAGGAGGAAGCGAACGAATACAGGCCCACTAATGGAATTAGAAACACTGTTTCAGAAAGTCGCCAGTCGCCTTAGAGAACAGCAGTGGTTTATTGGGATCGACGAGACAATTCTTCTATTGTTTGGATACGTTTATTTATTATAATGGATTGCTAACTGTGCTGGTCATAACTGCACAAAGATCATTTTCATCAAACCCTGGGACTGTGGGCGCTTGCTTGATGCTGAGCAAGTATACCTACATGTTTGACTTGGAAATCCTACATAACTCACCAAGAAGGCTCATTTAATTATTCCTTGAAAATGTGTCTCGAAATGACGACCCCTGGAAGAAGAGGCAGTGCCCTGCGTTTGTAGGTATCTGGATAACGTCGTATGTAATAATTACCGTCCAATCATCTATAATAAGCCCATTGCTTGGACCCAATGCAATACTCAATAGTCAAGAAAGATACTTTTATCCTTCTACTCAGAAGCATATTACAGTATGCTGTATATACAATGTATCTAACAGTAAAATATGAAAACTTGGAAAATTCACTTCAAATCCTTTGTACATAGCATCCTTAAAATGCCAGAGCCAGAGTTGCTCGTTCTTTCTCTGTGGTGTATGTGTATTACACATACAAATATAGGTTTGTTTGCTGTGTGCTGTGTGCTGTGTGTGTGTGTGTGTGTGTGTGTGTGTGTGTGTGTGTGTGTGTGTGTGTGTGTGTGTGTGTGTGTGTGTGTGTGTGTGTGTGTGTGTGTGTGTGTGTGTGTGTGTGTGTGTGTGTATGCGTATATGTGTGTGTGCGTGTGTGTGTCTGTTTGTCTGTCTCTCTTTGTGTAGGTGTCTGTTTGTCTGTCTGTCTTTGTGTAGGTGTGTGTTTTTTTGTGTTTCAATTGTGTCTGTGTGACGTGTGCATGTGGATACGCAATGCACTCATGGTGCTTATTATGGGATGGCTTAGAGAAGCCATCGGGCCTCCAGCAGTGGCTCTGAGAGATCTGTATGTCATAAAAGCCCTCCAGGGGGACACTAGAGGCGAGCAGGTGGGGGCTGAGGTCCAAATTCAATTCCTTAATGCACTGCAAGAATCAAAGATCTAATACAAAGCCCCCCCCCACCGCCATACACACACACACATCCTGTTCCCCATCCCCCATATGCTTTCCGTTAATTCTGAAACCCACCCACCTCACCACCATCTCTGCTTGCAGAGTAAGGACTTGGGCCTGGAAGCGTCATAAATAACACAGGCCAGACCACCTGACACATGCTGCTCCCACGTCTAGGAACTGCCGATATGGCCCCTTGTCCAATAAGATGCTGCTGTTGCTGCAGAAAGCCAGGGGAGGAAACGGGTCTCTTGTTCATTCAATATAGACTCATCAGCTCCTTGCGAGAGGCTGGCCCTGTTCAGGAGCTTTGCTTAATTAATTTGTTCTGCAGGAGAAGGGAGAGCGAGACAGCCAAGAAGAAGTGGAGTGGTAGGCTTGGTTTGGATCTGGACCATTAGAACCTTTATGTGAGATTAATAATACACAGTCACTTCTATGTGATCTTCCTTTTTAAGGGTCAATCAATACTGTGTTTCGTTCAAAATTGTGAACTCCTTTCCTCACCATGTTGTTGTCATAGGGGCAGTCATATTTCTTATTACTAATTTGCTCTCTAATACTTCAGATGGATACCCTGTTACAATTAACCCCCATTTGAGAGAATTAACCTATGCTTGCCACGGTATAATAACTATAAACTCCAGAGGCTTATGCTGCTAATAACTTCTGTCAGTGTAATCTAGTGGAATTGATTCTCTGATTTGTATTTTGTTTCATTAGTAAATTCAGGATGATGACAAGTAACCCAAATCCCTGAATTGAATACATGTTTGGTTAAGAGTGTTTGAGGAATGAGGAAAAAATGAACAAAATACAGCTTAGGATACAAGCTCTCGATGGCGGAAATGACAGCCATAATAATAATAATTATTATTATTATTATATCACTAATTGTGATATCATATCATAATCATAATTTGCAAGGTCGGTGTATTCATTTTCACCCTTGTTGTTTGGCCATGAATCGGTTCTTGTCTCTGCAGAGCTTGTAATGTGATCTGTTCTATTTTTCTTCAGATTCTTTTGAATGCTGTCTCTGCCATGGGGAGAGAGGGAAGAATGAAGGAGGGAGTGAAGGGGGGGGGGGGGGGGGGGGGGGGAGAGTGGGCTGTAGGGTATGTACCCTTTAAGAAAAAGAAAGGCTTGTGTTCATCATCAGCTCCGCTAAACGTATCACCCTGCAGCCCAACAGGCCGCATGACTTTCCTGCTCCCCTCTGTTCCTCTCTACAAAGACGGTCTCATGAGCGTGGAGCAAAGGGGAGGGGGGGGGGGTAATTTAGTTCAGAGCCTAACTGTCACAGAGCAGATTCCAGACTTTTTTTCTAGTACAGCACGAGAAACTATAAAGGCAAATGGAGAGCCGTGTGCGTACCGTACGTGTGTGTTTGTGTGTTCAGGCCACCCGCTCGAGTGAGTAAGCAGTCCAAGAGGAGCTGAGCTGAAGGACGGATTTTAGTGACAGTAATCCGCTTGGCTTGCAGGGTACCAAACGAAGGGTTCCCTTAAAATTGCCTGCCTGCATCCTCGCTTGTGTTTTTTTAGCTGGCAAGCAAGAAGGAATGGAGGCTTCTTCATCCCCCCCCCCCCCCCTTAGATGCCAAGCGCTTGAAATATTTAACAAGGAGTGCACTATTTTTGGAAATGGGCTCAGTTTGTTGTAGTGGGGCTTATGTAATTTTGTTGCCGTGGTTCGGTATCCAGTGTGAATGGCTCACATTTTGCTGTCTGTGTTATTTCGTCGTCCATCTTGAATTTTTGTGTAGAGCTTAATTGAATAATTGTGATGATGTGTGGTCTTCATGAGACTGCTAGAGTGTAAAAATTTGAATAATATACTAAAGTGGTAAAATCACGGCAAGATTCAATTGTAAATATAATATTCTAACCGCCACTATGAAGCGATACAGCTTGCCTGTATTTCTGATATTTGACATTAACAGGATAACTAATAAAGTTACACATACTGATTAAAGTCACGCTTTATACAGTCCCTCCAGAAAAACGTGATTATGCGATCGCATAATTCAACGCATAATCAGCCAAAGTCTGCATATTCATGCAGGGGCCGCATTTTTTCAAATATGCCGCACTCTCACCACATAAATTGCAGATTTCCGCGCAAAATATGTGGGGCTTGCATGATTTCATAATCCCCGCATTTCATTGCAAAAAAGTCACATATATCTTAGAAAGTTGAAAAATGTTGCGTTTACTTCACACCAGAGTTCCTGCAATTTTTGCAAATTCCCGCATAATTCATCGCATTTTTTAAGAAAACGTGCTGCATAATCAAGGATTTTTGGCCGCAACAATCATAAAAAAGGTATTTATGCAGCGTTTCAAAAGAATCTACTCTCAATCAACCTTAAATTCCCACATAACTGTGAAGCCTATGGAAAGGTGCCTCTGTCCAGGATGGAACCCACCGGTCTCCAAATTCTCCTGGCTTCATCAAGGAAAGCGAACGCAAATCCATATAATCTCTAGTTACTTTTATACTAAGAGCCATTGATCATCCCCTGCTCTCTGCCTCCTCCCTCCCTCTGCGCCTTTCTCTCTCTCTCTCTCTCTCTCTCTCTCTCTCTCTCTCTCTCTCTCTCTCTCTCTCTCTCTCTCTCTCTCTCTCTCTCTCTCCCTTCCCCCCCGATGAGGTGTCAAGTTTTCAGACTCATGCCCTAGTGTTTGGCGTGTAGAGTGTATCGCGATGAGGGCAAGGTTGAGAGAGCATGAAGAGAGAGAGAAAGAGAGAAAGAGAGAGAGAGAGAGAGAGAGAGAGAGGGGGGGGGGGGGGAAGGAGAGAAGGAGCTAAGGCGTTGTGCTAGATACAGAGCATGACCTTCGGTTAAGAGGGGTGGAATAAAGCTTGAGTTAATGCCCTTCCTGAGTGCGCTCACTACCACGCAAACCAAAAAGAAAATCTATTGAGTGTGAGCTATGTGCTTGCGAGAGGAAAGCTCTCTAATAAGAAGGAACGTGACGTCGTAAGTCAGGTCAAGGAGGAGGCTGACGGCGGCCATTTGTCATCCTTGAATCCTCAGCGAGAACAAAAATAAACAAATGACATGAAATGATACAAATATGCGATGACTTATTCTTAAGGGAACTTTTAAAGTTGTAACAGGAGAATGTATGGCAGCCTTAATGACATATTTACCCGACCATAGGGTCCTAAGTATGTGAGGCAAGGCAGCCACTGGTCCCACCCTTAACTATTAACCCTGAACATGACCACAGTGTCAGCATGCCTCCATAACCAACAGGGCCACTGTGGATCAGCTCCCCGTCCACTAGCCCCTAAACAGCAGGCCTCTCAGCTTTATTATCGGCTCGTTTCGGTGGTGCTGCTCAAGCTGGACGTAACAAGCTGGGAGAGAAATGGAGGGTTTGGATTTAACAAGCAGATGGTGTGCTGCTGACTGCTGCGTGAAAAGGGGAACGCTGGTGTATTTCTGAGATCGAACTAAAGATTTTCACAAATCAGTAAGCTAAGCGGGTAGGATATGCTGCAAAAACACATAAACCTCAATTACTTGCTCTGGTAACTAACCTATGGACTAACTATAGATACACCCTTCAGAATGGGCTTATACTGCTTCTTTTCAGTCTTAAAAACAGTATGTGCGCAGGGGGGGGGGGCTGATGGATTGACATCAGCATTGACCCGGGCAGGCTTTGTCCTATAAATGTGACAGGACAAGGCCTTGTTTGTATTGATCCCCCTGCTCTGTTAGGTATGACAGTCCGCGAAATAGAACAATCTCTGATGTTATCATTTCCCATCGCTCCTTTGTTGTGATCAATCTATGTGTTTGGTAATTTTACCCTCCATTGCCCCTTATCATTCAAAGTCAGTTGCAAAAAACCATCAGTAATATTGCATGAGTATGTAAAATCCTGGTAATAGCTAGGGCAGGCATTTTAGAGGAACCAGCCCGATTGAGCCAGATTTTGAATGTACCTATCCAAAAAAAAAATAAGAGCCCTCGCCCAAAAGACATGACTGACACGCCAACTAGCTTGGTAGGTCTGCCTAGCCTTGTGATAGACTCTGGTCATGCACAACAAGTGCAAAGTGGGCTGAGGGCGTGCAGGTAGCCGGGTAGTTAGGTAGACAGATTGGACAGTCTTCTTGCAGGCCTGCAAAAGCCACAGATAACAGATTATTTGTATTTTATTTGAAAGCGCATTTGATGTTTCGATTTACTGTCGGCATGTAAAGAGAATTTCAAAAATATGGCCGAGGATATCGCTGAAATTAACCGCCTACCCTATCCCTAGTGCAGTATCTGCGTCGAAAAGTAAAATGCTTAGCAATTCCCAACGTTTAAAATCTGCGTTATCCAGCAAATTCGGCATGAATCACACATTCAAAGGAGTTGTTCATGGAATATTGAATGCGTCTCCGATTATAAAAAAATGGGAGACGTTTCGCTCCTCTGCTGAGTCTAGTCGTCAGTCGGTGTTTGCGGGATCTAAGATGCAGTTGAGCTGTAATCCTAGTAGCAGCAACAGAAGAGCAGGGTTGCCTGCCTGCTCCCTGCTGCAGTGGAGGAGGAGGAGGAGGAGGAGCAGGGTGGAGGAGGAAGAGGAGGAGGAGAGGCTCCTAGCTCCCTAGAGACAGCCAGGGGCCTGATGAGCCTCTCTTGGGGGGGGGGGGGGGGGGGGGGACTAGGCCCTGGGGTTGACAGACATCTTGTTGTGTAGAAGGCCCACGATGCGGTTGTGCTAACACACGGATGAAGTCAGGATCTCGTGGGGGGAGGGGGCAGTGTGGTGGTGGTGGTGGTGGTGGTGGGGGTGGGGCTGGTTGTCCCCTCCCGTCTAGCGTTGGTTTGACCCCTAGCAGTCCATGTGACAGACTTGGGACACTTTTCATTCATCTTTCCATGGCCCTTCTGTTATCAGGCACCCTTCCCATCCCCCTCTAATCTTACACGCAAACACACACACGCATACACACACACACACACGAACACACACACAAACACACATTATTTATTCAGCCATTTTCTCTCTTGTTTCAGCATTTACAACTGCAGCACTAGACCTTATTTACGCTTTAAGAATAGAAGCATATAGAAGAATAGGCAAATAATGCAATCATGCTCTTTCTTGTATTCAAAAAGACATCCATAAAACGTTATCATATGCAGAAGATGATTCACAATACAATGAATAATAGTGTCATAAAAGGCAATGGAAAAGATACGTGACACATGCTATGAATGGGTGAAAATGTTAACATTTTCACAAATTCTGAAAAGTTGTTGTTTCAGTCGAGTGCTTTTTCAGAGGAAGCTTTGCATGCGAAAATCCACCCACCAATGCAATAATGAGGTTTCAGCATTTAATTAAATGAACTATTGCTTGCCTCCCTTCATTATAAAACCGGTTCTTCGCTTAAATTTCAAACCGTTTCTTTCAATATGCTTTTAAAATTCAGTCAAAGCCCTGAGACTGAAGGTGCTTTGATTCTATGTTCCTATATATGTGTGCATCTGTGCATCTGAACATCTGTGTATACGTGCTCCTCCGCATGATCCCTGAAGATCTCATTAGATTTTCGGGAAAAGATGAGTGACAGCATTAAAACCAAATAGAGTCTGAATCCAGCTGCTCTTGTTGGTTAAGGGGAAGCCATTAGAGCACTCTGCTTCTCTCGCTCTGTCCCTCTATCTCCCTCTCCTTGGCTCGCTCAGCTATTCCGGTACAGGGAGTCATTTCTGTTTTGTAAAAACACAAAAGTCTCCTTGCGCGAGCCATCCTCCTCTGCAGCCCTGTGCCGCCGCTCACTCGGCACGGCTCTTGATCTGTGGAGCCCCCTGCTCACTGTGCCACGCCGTTCATTTGAACTCATGCACAAGTGGCTTTGCTCTTGGCCACGCTCGTGGCTCTGCTCTTGCTACTGTTGGTGTGTCTTTGGACCCTCTCAGCTGTGGGCTTGGGAGGAGATCAAAGGCTTGTGTTCCAGCCAGACATTTGTGCTAGTGTCTGTGTGTGTGTGTGTGTGTGTGTGTGTGTGTGTGTGTGTGTGTGTGTGTGTGTGTGTGTGTGTGTGTGTGTGTGTGTGTGTGTGTGTGTGTGTGTGTGTGTGTGTGTGTGTGTGTGTGTCATACTTGTTTGTGTTTCTGTCTGTGTGTGTTTATGTGTGTGTGTGTTTGTGGGTTAAAGTTATGTGTGTGTTAATGGTATAGGTATTTGTGTGCTGGTGTGTGCTTCTGGTTGTGTGTGTCAGCCATAGGTATTTGTGCGCGTGTGTGTTATATTGGTATATAGGTGTGTGTGTGTGTGTGTTATTTTTTTGTGTTTGTGTGTGTGTATTATGGCTGTGTGTGTTTGTATATGTGGTAAAGGTATAGGTGTGTGTGTGTGTGTGTGTGTGTGTATGTGTGTGTGTGTGTGTGTGTGTGTGTGTGTGTGTGTGTGTGTGTGTGTGTGTGTGTGTGTGTGTGTGTGTGTGTGTGTGTGTGTCCCGTGACCACTTGCCCCCTGCATGCACGTGTAGGCACATTGACACCAAGACCCCCCCTTCACCCCCTCCCCCACCTCGTTATCTTCTATATGTGCTCAACTGGGGACACCCTATCCCCTTTCCCCCTTGCATGTGTGTGTGCGTGCGTGGCGTGCATGTGTGTGTGCGTGTGTGTGTGTGTGTGTGTGTGTGTGTGTGGGTGTGTGTCTATCAAAGGGAACAGAGCCCATTGGCCTGTACTGGGCTCAGTCAGGCTGTATGTGATATGGTTGCCCCCGGAGACTGATTGTTGGTGTTGTCCAGGAACAGCTGCCCAGTCCTGCTGGTCTGGCTTCAGGTTTGTTACACCGTCGTCCGCTTCATCTCGCGCGCATGTCTCCCTGGAGTGGATGCTTACCCCCCCCCCCCCCCCCCCACCCACCCCACCCCACCCCACCCACCCACCCACCCACCCACCCACCCACCCATCCACCGTAAGAAAAACCCAAAACACATCAGGGGAAAAGAACAATGGCTGGCTGGCGCCTGTCACGGCGAGCCAGGC
This sequence comes from Gadus morhua, assembly GCF_902167405.1. Lineage (NCBI taxonomy): Eukaryota > Metazoa > Chordata > Actinopteri > Gadiformes > Gadidae > Gadus > Gadus morhua. The sequence goes on along the minus strand of NC_044048.1, from coordinate 12,007,196 downwards.
AGAACCAGAGCCAGGTGCTTTTATCCTGTGGCGTCTTTTGATGTGAAAGGCGTGAGGGAGGAAACACTGGGCCTCACCGAGTTTGAAGCCGGCTTACCGCTGTAGCCGGGGTATGATTTGACGTCTGATTCCCTGTTCGGCCTCATTCGATTATCTCTGCTGTTTGTTTTTGCTCGGGTTGGAATGGGAGATATAAGTGAATCATCATCAGTCTGGATCTTGAGCAGCCGTGTTTCCGCCACGGTGGAGCGTTAGCAGAATGGAAAGCCAAAGGGACACCAGGGCGATGAGCAGGGTGACATCCAGGCTCACTTCTCCTGGTTCAAAATGTGCCAGGGCTCTGCGGGCCCCCCGACGGCCCACAACAGCAGCACCGACTGCGTCCCGCTCCCCTCCGCTGAGATACCAGTTCTAATATAGAACAGAGGGGGCTCTGTTCATTCCAGAACACTGCTGCTTGGGATTCCGAGAATGAAGGGTTCAGAGTGGTGCCGCCCTCGTCCACAAAGAGCACATGCCTTGTTATCAGCCCACGGAGCAGAACATAATGATCCCCTCACCCATTAACTCCTAATGCAATAAAGCGCTAACAGTAAAGCCCTGCCCTTCAGGGCCTTAACTTAACGAGGTTACGGCCGCACCACAGGGTTGGCCCGGTGGGCTTTATGAAAATACATTTGGTCTGGACGCATCAGTCTAGATCCCAGCTCCGGATCCTCCTCAAAATGACAACGAGGAGAAACAACACGCTGTTGTGGGTTGTGTTGTTCGCCGTGACTAATTCCTGGATACGGCTGCCTTAGTAGGGCGGATCGTATCGATTTTTCTATTTGTGTATAGTTTTTTTCCGACGACCTCGAAAAAACACGCAATATTGTTCACTGCCGTGTCAATTTGTGTAATCACTGCCCCCAAATATTGTTGGGCTCGTGAGTCGGTTGACGGTCACATGAGAGAGGAGCCAGGAGGATGAGGCTCAGGCCGTAAGCCTCGACCGTGTCTTGTGAGGTAAGCGCTGTGAACATCATACAGACACGTCTTTGAACGCACCACTCGCATATAAACCAGCGGCGCAGCAGCAGCAGCGAAAACAAGAACAACAACATGGAACCAGAGAGAGACAGGAGGGAGATGAACATGAAACGCTGCCTGTGCCAGCCTCCCAGAAACATTTCAGATAAACTTCATCTTCTCCAACATGATCCCACCCTTGCATAAATGGCTGTACCATCCCAACCATTGATTTTGCCTTTTGGTCAAGAGGGGATCATGATTTTGGTTTCTCTTCCAGTGACGGCTGCTGTTTTTGTTGAGCTGGTTTGGTGTGGTTCTCTGCCGCCCCTGACATCTCTACTTGTTATCTAACCCCATTGATTTACCTCATCGACTTGATAACGGATGTTGTCTCCATTACCTCATTGATTCGGTGTCTCCTTTCGCAAAGTAAAAAGATAACCATATGAGGACTCACCGAGTGGTTGGCACACTTATCTGTCCATTTAAATCCTACATCCCCCCCCGCCCCCCTCTCTATGGCTGACCCCCCACCACCTCCACCCTATTTCTGATTGGCTGTCGGTTAATTTGAATAAAACATTGCAGACCACTTTATTCCCGAGTGGCCATGTGACACAGTAGACACGACACACAGCTCATCTTCATGAACACATGCACTGGATGAATGGATGAACAAGGACGATGTTGTCATCCGAGTACAAAGAAGTCAGTATCAGTCCTCCATTGTTCTCCAGACTCCCGCCAGCCCCACCCCTTCTTCCCCGATCCATTAAACTGTGTTCACATGAGGTTGTGCTGCACATGAAATATTCAGTCGCTTATCGGGAGCACAATAGTGTGCCTATATGCTCTCATATAGGCTGCTCGCGAGTCGCGGTTTACAACATCAATTGAACGTTACAGTTATGGGCCGCAAGCCCATGGGGCAGCATCAGGCGAACCGAATAGGCCGACAAGCCGATCCGTTCAAAGGAAGCGCAGGGAATAAACCTCGCCATATCACGTCTTTATTCCACGTGGCGTCCTGTCATCTATATTTATATAGAGGCAGCCCTACCCCCCACCCTCCTCTCTCTCTCTCTCTCTCTCTCTCTCTCTCTCTCTCTCTCTCTCTCTGTCTCTCTGTCTCTGTCTCTGTCTCTGTCTCTGTCTCTGTCTCTGTCTCTGTCTCTGTCTCTGTCTCTCTCTCTCTCTCTCTCTCTCTCTCTCTCTCTCTCTCTCTCTCTCTCTCTCTCTCTCTCTCTCTCTCTCTTCTCTCTCTGTCCCTCCTTCCCTCCCTCTGTCTTACTTGTCTAACTTTAGGGCAACATAAATCAGACGGGGAAACAGTAAAAATACCCACATACTAATTATACACATGGTACGGTTAAAACCCTGGGCACCCAGGTGACTCACACAGTAGTCATCACATGTCAAGCGGCAGCATGCACGCGTACACCGCCAGCGACTCGCTGTCATCCTGCTCTCTCCAGCAGTGCTGCTCATTTGCTTGGCAGATTCGCCCGCGCTCCCCCTCATGAAACCTTGTTGGTTTTCTTCGCAGGTTTTTCGCATGCATCGAACCAGGCATGGTGTGGATCGACAGAGGTCTAACAAGAGAAAAAATACATCATGAACTTGTTTGTGAAATAACTGTTTGAAACAAATTGCCTGCGTCTTAATTACACCTCGCTTCTTGTTTAAATATCTTGCTTTCGTTGTAGTTCTCTTTCCTGCTCCCTCATTTAAAAAAACAGCTTGAGGGTTTCTCAGTTGGTTAATTGTGGCAAGAAGCGGTTGATTTGTCATTCATGCTACTCACTGTTGATTCAGAGAACATTTCCCCTAAAGATACTCTTAACAAGACACGTTGCCAATTGATGTGAATTCCCCTGCAAAGTATTCATGTTGCCCTTGTTGTGTGCAGTCATTAATTCTAAAGGCTTATATTGATAGAAAGTAGTTCACAAAGCAATAGGGCTCTTTGTAAAGACCTCTAAGGATCACCATGCCATACGCTGTCACATTTGAAAAACTCCCTCGCACATTGTTTGGCTCTTAATGATCTACATAGGGTATTGATTTGCGTGCGTGCGCGCGTGTTCATGTTATACGTCATGTATACTTGCCCATGTATGTATGTATGTGCCTATAAATGAATCATTTGTCACATTAAACCACAACGCATCAACCTCAAATCAACTGTTGCACGCTTCTCTCCTAGCGGGCGTCTGGACGGATCTCGGGCCAAAAGAAAAAAGTGACGACCCGACCTTCAACCAAGCGTGAAAACACCACCCCCTCACCCCCACACCCCTGAAGGACTCGGCGAGGTGTGTGTGTGTGTGAGTGTGTGTGTGGGTGCGTGTGTGTGCCTGACTTCAAGGACTGACCCTGGTCTTCCCTGTGACGCGGTGCCCTGCAGCGAATGAGCCCTGTACATGCGTCTCCCTGCCAACCGTCCCACACCGAGATGAACTGTGAGCAGGACTTTGGGGAGGAGGGCCTTGGGGTCACACTGACGCTCAGACTGCTCATGCATGGAAAGGTAAGAGCCACGGGAACCCCTTTGGTTAAACCAGGGTTCAAAGTGTGTCCATCTTTTCCGAACAATCTGTATGTTATGGATATTCATCTATAATACATAGGGATTCATGCAGGAGAAACAAAGCCACAAAAAGAAGTCGAAGATGCCCGTCTTAGAGTCCGATGATCAGACTGCATGGAACGCACGCATATATATTATGGGGTGTTTTTATTTACCTGTATTTGTTTGATACTTTGTATCAGTATGAATTACAAAACGTACCAAACGATATATACATGAATGAGATTTTGGGAGTCAGACCCTAGACCTTTTGCCTGGCAGTGAAAAAGCCATAGGCGCTACTATATGCTCCTGCTTTTAGAACAGGTCAATGTACCTGTTGAATTTGGGCATTTTCTTTTGCTAAATGATATAGCCTTTGCTTTTTTTCAATCCTTTAGGAGGTGGGCAGCATCATCGGAAAGGTGAGCATTATTTTTGTTTCATGACTTGTACTGTTAAAGTCGCAATGTCTTACATCTCAAATAGCTTGTACCTTAAAATAACCAGGACATATCCAAAGTCAACACAGTCTGCAGACCAATAGTGTCTGTAGTCTGGTCAATAGTGACTGGGCGATAATGATTTCAACAATGTGATCAATAAAATAACATCCTATAAATGATATATTCTAAAACTAAAAAGACGCTAGCCAGCCCGTACTTTCTATCACCACACTCAGAGCCCCTCCACTCACGCCACCCAGCCAGACGAGCTATGATAGGTCACATCACACAGTCGCACAGCCAGTTAAAGTTGAACAATATTATTGAGTCTTTCTTACTGAAAGTCTCCTGCATACCA